>NC_028352.1:25268377-25304984 GCF_000741045.1 Vigna radiata var. radiata | reverse complement strand
GTCAAGTGTCAAGAAGAACCATACAACTTACAAAGTGAATCATTGCCTCAACAAAACTTGATTGACTATCCTCCAACACAACATAATGCAAACATGACTAACGTTGAGTCAGCTTTGATTCCGCTACCCAACAATTTACCGAACACGCAGAGCCAGAATGGTGATCCTCCTGTGCAACGTCGACAACGCAAGCGAAGGTGCACATGGAGTGTTGAAGAACACGAGTATGTATTCAAATTCATCTTTTCATTATGGGTTAAATGTGTTTTTAATATCTCCATTTTCTCATAAAATTGAAATTCGTTTATGTCTGAAATTTTGATACATTTTATTCTCCAAACATTAAAAATAAATGGATATATTTTTTTTAACCTAATTATGTTAAATTTTTTTGACGTGTCAAACACCTTTGAAACTAACATTTGAATTTTTACTCCATTTGACACATTTCCATTTCAATATCATTTGGGAAGGCATTTGACACATTAAAAAAATTCAACAATTTTATAAAATTTTTATTATTTTGAAAATTTGAGGATCAAAATGTATCAAAGTAGAGAGTAAGATTTGTATCATTATTTAGTGTAGGTTATTTCTTACGGGCCTTCAAATGTATATGAGTTGAAAAAGAATTTCAAAAGAAATTGTTCGAACGAAAACACTGAGTAAATTGGCCAGTCATGCTCAAATATATTCCCAACGTCAAAAAATTCTACCATCAGAAAGGAAAAGAAAAAGCATTCATCATATAACTCTTCCAATTAATGTTAATCCACCTCATGTTCAAGTAAGTGTTCCTCTTCTTAATGTTGATCCACCTCCTGGTCAAGTAACTATTCCTCTTATTGGTGATGCACACCTCCTACTCAAGATTTCTCCATGCAAAATATTAATATTCCTAATATTCATCCACTCGTCTATGCTCCTGCTCAAAATTTCTACATGCAAAATGTTCCAACACTGCTAATGTTGATCCACCTGCCTACACTCCGATGCAAGATAATAATTTAAATTCCTAATATTATGTAACAACTGCTAATGTTGTTACATAATATTTACTTATTTTGAATTTTGATTATAATTTAAATTTTAAGTTAATCATGTTATTTAGCATAGATTTTAATTATGTCACTTATTCAATCTTCGAAATTGCTCAAAAAGCTATATAGTATGACAAACTTGAATAATTTTAGAACGTAAAAGATAATAGCAATTATGAGAACATACATGCAAATGTGATTTTAATTAAAGAAAAATGCTTTTATCATTATAAAAATATAGAATTTTATTAAGAGTTATTTTTCACATTACCAGTAGTTCTAACAATACATTTTTCACAGTTACAAAAACCGTTGGAAAAATATCGTTGATAAGTAATTATCAGTGGTTTTTTTCTTAACCGCTACGGAGATTTTGGAAAACTTTTGATATTTGCAGAAGTTTCCAGAAATCACAAAATTTAGCTGAGCTTAGAAACCACTGTTACTTACATGCATTAGATTATTTTTTTTTGGGTATTATTTAATTATTATAAAAATGTTTTAATAAACGAAACACAGTATAAAAAACAATTTGAAACTAAAATTGAATATTATATAAAATAAACAGTTTGCATGTTTTGATAATAATAAACAGTAAGAATGATCAATTTTTTCTGTTTCATTATATTCATCGATTAAATAATAGTTAATCATTAATATATTTTAAAAAAACTATTTCATAAATTTAGCAATGGTTGAAATATGATAAATTGTGAAGACAATTGATTCTAATAATTTTGCAATGTTATTGTTATTATTATTTTCATTTCGTTAATTTGTGATGTAAACGAAGATAGCTGTAATAGAAATACTAATTTAAAGATAAGAAAAATGATTGCTAACCATTTAATCATAAAAAGAACAAAACAAATAAATATTGGTTTGTTCTTAAATATAAATTTTAAGTGATTTTTTTAATTTGACAGTACTTTTCAAATGCAACTATTTTTTAAAATTAGAAAAATTACTTAAGATAAAAAATTATCTAAAAAAAACTTATTTACAAAAAAATTATAAAATTTAATTATATTTTATTATAAAAAAAGAATACAGTTTTCACCAGTGTAAATAACAAAATGAACAATATGTTACGGAAAATCTATTTAAACAAATTTCTAAGCTTTAAATTCAAATTTTAAATTTATACATAACCTATTTTGATTCTCTTCTATCGGTTTCTGGAGATGAGTGTTTATAATGGAAGAGCATTTTGAAAGATAAGTCTGAGAAACATATTTTATTATTTATTATTATTACAAACCCTAGACTCATGCTTCAAATATTCTCTCACACGGTTACACGTGTGGACATTCTGCATGTTCTCCATAAACCACGTGTTACTGCATGCAAATCTGAACACCGCCAAACAAAACTCTTACATATAGATACATAGATATATAAGTTTATGTGTAGAGATGAATAGAAAAGGTTGAAGATGGCAGAAGAAGTGAAACTGAGAGATGAAAATGGAAAGCCTGTGAAACTGACAGATGCATATGGAAATCCTGTTTGGTTAACAGATGAGAAAGGCAACCCAGTGCATCTCACTGCTGTTGCAACATATCACATTCCTCTTCCTACTTTCGTAAGTTTCTTTTAAATATATTTTTAACTTTTAAATTCTTTAATATAAAATTAAAATTTGTTTATAAATTTTAATATATTTTGATTTCAAATATAATTATTTTAATTTAATTATGTTAAACTTCAAACGCGTTTAATATTAATATTTGAATTATTTATACTATTTTAATATTTGAATTATTTCATATTAATATGTGAATTATTTATATTATTTGATATGTTTTTTATTTTAATATTAATTGAAAATATTTATGAAACAAGTTGATATTTTTTTAGTTAAAAAATTATATTTATTATATATATATATATATATATATATATATATATTATGTATAAAACTAAATATTATATTAATAGGTGATTTGATTGATGATAAGTAAAACAATATATCGAACAAAACAAATTACACAAATTTTATGATACCATATTAAAAATATTAAATTAAAAATGTTAAAAAGTAGTTAATTTTAAAATTTAATTATCTTAAAAAATCAATTATAGTCTTATTTATCTTATATTTATTTTTAGTTGGTATAAATTTTTAATATATACTTATTATACATATAATATTATACATATAGCTTATGGTTGATTTTTTTTTTTTTCTGCAATTTTTGTTTAAATATGTAGTTTGAGGATAAAGGATTTGAGGATGAAGAAGGGCATGTAAGGAAGAAGGATAGAACAAAAGAGAAGTCTGTACCAGAAAAAGGTGAAGGAGAAATGAAGGAAAATTCACACAGCAAAACATCATTAAAAGAAAAGTTATTAGAAGAAAAATTATTAGAAGAAGAAGAAGAAGAAGAAAGAGCATTCACACATCAAAACATTACAATTAGTAATGGTAACATGGATGAACACAGAAGCATAAGAAAAGGAATAATAGAAATTATCAAAGAAAGATTGCTAGGTTAGGGCAACCACTAAAAGCTTCACCAATTACTATATATATATATATATATTCATCAACTTATTAAGTTTTTTTAATTTTTAGAATGTATGAGCACATGTATATATATATATTAATAAGAGAAAAATATGTTATTTCTCACAAACATCTCTTACAATAATATCGTCTTTGTACACAGAACTTAATAATTTCTTAGATATTTAAATGCAACTTGAAATTGTGTTGATTTTAATTTAAGTTATTTTATTTTTAAAAGTTTTTTTAATAAGATAATTTAAATTTAATAAATTTTAATTTTTTCATTTAAATAAAATATTTCAACTATTATTAAGTATATAGAAAATTTAAATATTAAATGATTGTTAAAAACTTAGAAAATATTAAAATTTACTATTTTTTATACTTAATCTTTGTTGGTGTTATTTTTTTTATTTTTTAATTAATATCTACATTTTTTTCTTTTATTTACGTTGATGGATGTAGTTTTTAACTGATCTTAAGTACATTTTGTCATTAATTTTAATTAAGTGTTTTTATGATGTTGATATTAGATATTTTTTTTATCAATTTTCGTATAAATGGGGAGATTTTTTCCATTGATCTCGATAAGAAAAGTAATCTAAATTAATGTTGGCTAAAAAAATTATTTAAAATTTAAAAAAATAATACATTATTAACAAAAAGTTAACCATAACAGATATTAAGTGAAAACAATTTGATTCACATGTATAAAAAAATATCTCTCTTATAGTACTCGACCAAACTTTAATTAATATTAACAAGAAATAACAGTAGTTTAAAATTTTATTATAACAACTTAAAAATAAAATAATTCTTACTAATATCAACAACAACAAAAAAAATTATTCAACCTAGCGGCGATTTGACAATGTCTTGGTTTTAGTTAAGTTAATGATATTTTTAAAATCAAAATCAAACTTTAAGAAAATATGAAGGATAAAAAATTAAAAAAAAAATAAAATCTCAGACAAGTTGACTTTGTTTAATGTTTATAATTTTAGTCAAAGCTCTTTTCGTGGTCAAGAACACAATTCATTTACATGCATGCTTGACATGTTCTATACGTGCACTCACATAGTGTATGGTTTATTCATCAAAGAAAATATACATACATATATAAAATTAATCAAATACTTAATAAATAAACTATACTTTACTTATACTTTTTTACAATCTTGGTTATTTTAAAATGTCTAAATTATTTGAAATTTAATGTAAAATTATAAAAACAATATCAAATGTGTAAGTCATGTAATATATATATATATATTTTTATATTAAACAAATTCTTACACATACTTTTTATTTACTTTTATTTTTTTTCTTTACAAATACAAAAGTTAACTATTTTAATTATTAAAATATCTCTAAAATGTGAGTTGGTAACTGTTTTAACAATGAATGTGAATGTTAGAAAGAAAAAAAAAACATTTTCCTAAAATGTAAATCAATTTGTTAAAACACAACCATGATGATGAACGAGTTAACTTATGTATATGAGGTGTTGGTCGGTTTAACTTAGCTTAGCAGAGGCAAAAAAAACCGGGTTTGGTTATGTTACTGTTACTGCAGTTGCTGATATACTGCTATGGGAAATGAGAACAGAGAATCTACGGCATTCAGAATCCGAGAATGGTGAAAAAATTGAGTGAGTTTGACATGTTCAAAGAAACAAAAATAGAATATTCTAAAGATAGGAAAGAAAAAGATGCAATGCACGAGAATAGAGAAAAGCAGAATGCAGGTTCCACATTGTTTGGCTAATTATTGGGAGCAGAGGTGATCCTTTCATTTTGTTTAGTGCAAAGATTGAAGGCGTTAGAGAGAGGAAAATCCCTTATAGGGATTCGAGAAGACCCCATTTCAGGCTTCTTTATTGTTGCTATTGTTCATTCTAAATTGAAAAAAATCCTCATCCTCATCCTCAACCCCAGGAGGTATGGGGAAGATAGAAAAAACAATAATGGCTTTCATACAACCTTTTCTATCACCCTTCAGCTCATCATCTCTGATGGCTATCCTCCTGGTTTTCATCACCCTTCTCTTTTCCTTCTCCTCTCCTTCATTGGCCTTGTCTCCCTCAGATATCTTCCAACCAAAAGATAATTTCTTGATCGATTGTGGAGCAGACAGTGTTTCCACCCTCCCTGATGGACGACATTTCAAAACAGACCCTCAAGCAACTTCTTTCTTGAAAGCCAATGATGAGTACAAAGTCAATGCAGAAAATGCAAATTTTTCTAGCCCTTTATACAAGAGTGCAAGGATCTTCATCCAGGAAGCAATATACTCCTTCCATTTGGTCCAGCCAGGTTTTCACTGGGTTCGCCTTCATTTCTACCCCGTCAAGAACAATGTCTTTGATCTCCAGAAGGCCACTTTCTCTGTCTTCACCGATACCTACGTGCTTCTCCACAGTTTCAATGTCAACAACACTGACAAGCCAATCCTCAAGGAGTACCTCATCAATGTAACTGAGCCTCATTTCTCTATTTCCTTCATCCCCTTGAAGAACTCAGCCGCTTTCATCAATGCCATTGAGGTTGTTTCGGCTCCTGATGAACTTATCTTTGACACCGCCACCAGCCTTTTCCCTGTGGAGGAGTTCTCCGGCATCACATCCTATGGCTTGCAGCCTGTTTTCAGGGTCAACAATGGAGGGCCTCTCATCACCTCATCGAATGATACCCTTGGGAGGACTTGGGATCCTGATGAGGGTTTCCTCACAAACAAGAACTTGGCCAAGAGTGTCTCGGTGGCTACCAATGTGGTTAAATTCCCCCAACACAATCCTGCAATCTCCTCTCTTACAGCCCCACAAACTGTGTATGCTTCTGCCACTGAGATGGCTGATGCTGGTGTTAACCAGCCAAATTTCAACGTCTCGTGGAAATTTGATGTGGACACTTCTTTTAGCTACCTTGTTAGGCTTCACTTCTGTGATATTGTTAGCAAAGGGCTCAATCAACTCTACTTTAATGTGTATATTAATGGGAAAATGGCAATCTCTAACTTTGATTTGTCAGCCACCACGGGTGCCTTGTCAACCCCATATTACAAGGACATTGTGGTGAATGCAACATTGATGACAGAGGAGGGACTATCAATTCAGGTTGGTCCAACCACTGGTGGTAGTGCAAGTGCCAATGCCCTTGTGAACGGCATAGAGGTCATAAAGATGAGCAACTCTGTGAACAGTTTGGATGGAGAATTTGGGGTTGATGGAAGAAGTGTTAGTGGTTCTAGCCGCGGCACGGTGGCTGCAGTTGGATTTGCCATGATGTTTGGAGCCTTTGTTGGGCTCGGAGCTATGGTGATCAAGTGGCACAAGAGGCCTCAAGATTGGCAGAAGAGGAACAGCTTCTCTTCATGGTTGCTGCCTCTGCATGCTGGTGACACAAGCTTCATGAGCAGCAAGAACTCGATGGGAAAGAGCAACTTTTTCTCCTCATCAATGGGACTAGGCCGGTACTTCTCCTTCGCTGAACTTCAGGAAGCAACCAAGAACTTTGACTCAAAGAACATCATTGGTGTTGGTGGATTCGGCAATGTGTATTTGGGTGTGATAGACGAGGGGACTCAAGTGGCAGTCAAGAGAGGAAACCCTCAATCAGAGCAAGGCATCAACGAATTCCAGACAGAAATCCAAATGTTGTCAAAGCTCAGGCACAGGCACTTGGTGTCCTTGATTGGATACTGTGATGAGAATGATGAGATGATCCTGGTTTATGAGTACATGCCCAATGGACACTTCAGAGACCATCTTTATGGAAAGAACATGCCTCCTCTCTCATGGAAGCAAAGACTAGAGATCTGCATTGGTTCAGCTCGTGGCCTTCACTACCTTCACACAGGCACAGCTCAAGGCATCATTCACCGTGATGTCAAGACCACCAATATCTTGCTTGATGAGAATTTGACAGCCAAGGTTTCTGATTTTGGACTTTCCAAGGATGCACCAATGGGGCAGGGACATGTTAGCACTGCAGTGAAGGGTAGCTTTGGTTATCTTGACCCTGAGTACTTCAGAAGACAGCAACTCACAGAAAAATCTGATGTGTACTCCTTTGGGGTGGTTCTGCTTGAGGCACTGTGTGCAAGGCCAGCCATCAACCCTCAGTTGCCCCGTGAGCAAGTAAACTTGGCCGATTGGGCGATGCAGTGGAAGAGAAAGGGCTTGCTAGACAAGATCATAGACCCTCAACTGATTGGATCAATCAATCCTGAATCTATGAAGAAGTTTGCTGAGGCTGCTGAGAAGTGTTTGGCTGATCATGGAGTGGATAGGCCTTCAATGGGAGATGTTTTGTGGAACTTGGAGTATGCTTTGCAGCTTCAAGAGGCCTTCACACAAGGAAAGCCTGAGGAGGCTCCTCCTTCACCTCCCCCACAAGCACCTGCCACTCCTACTGGTGACCCTACGACGCTGCCGCCAGCTCCAGCAGCACCAGCAGCACCAGCGGCGGCAGTGCCACGTGCAGAAGTGAATAATGCTACACCAGAAGTGCATTCTATTGATGACCATTCTGGAACTGCAATGTTTGCTCAGTTTAACAATCTCAATGGCAGGTGAAAGGCTAATTTTTTCATGAATGGAACCTCCAACTGGACAGCCACTCATCTCTAGGAGACGTTATAGTAACTTTGTGAAGACTTGGACCAAAAAATTTCTGTGTAATTGTGTGTTGTTTCTCGAGTAGGTTCTCTTGTCCTCTTGTATTGTGTGTGGGGTATTATTTTGCATGACAGCAAAAGAGTGTATCAGATATGTAATGTGATTAACTTGTTGGCTTGTGAGAACACATGCATTCTGCAGTACCATTAATCATGTATGGTATTATATAAATGAATTGTTGTATATTGATATGTAACTTGTAGGGGAGGTAATTGTAGAAGCATGTTCAAAGAAACTGGCTACTGCAGGTAGTGAAGTTGACTTCAAATTTTGTGTAATGGACCAATTTTCTAGGAGAGTTTCTGAGTCATTTTACAAAAATTTCTCATTTGGCCATATCAGATTTTATTACGATATATTTGTTCCCTTTTAAAGGTATCTTTCCTTCTATTTGTCATTTTCTCTTAATTTCAAAAAAATAGTTATCATAACTGAGATAGGAGATGTAATGGCACACATAAATATCAAACCAGTGCCTAAAAACTCTTCTTTTACACAGGTAATGATACAAACAGTATCATCCCTTAAACTGTTTTCTATCAGAAAATTAAACATTTAAATTATAGGAAAAAGACAGCATAGCTGAATCTGGTGATAAAAGTAGAACAACCTCCTTTTTCTACCTTGTAGTTATCAGCTCTATGTATATTTAATATTCAACACATTTAGCTTCAACATTATATATTTTCTCAACAAAATATGCCAATATTGAATTCGATCAGGCATAGCATACAACAAATTGTACTACAATGTTGCAGATGCTAAATGTTCCTCCTTGTTTCAAACTAATTCTGATATTTGATCCACAGTAGATTTTGATTCAAAACAGGAAGACCATAAGACAACCATAGTAAATTAATTGTCACTGTCAAAATTATAGTGTCATGTCTAAGAAGAAATGACAATTATTTTATCTAGTTTTACTTCTAAATTAAAGAGCAGAACCAACAATTGTTCCATCTATCTTCATCCGAGGTCCATCACTTCGTTTTGGTTACATTACTGTGTTGATCCACATACTTTCTGAAAAATTAAATAGTTCACTATAGTTTAAATCTGACAAGATTTTAGTGTTCTCACATTAATAATTGAAGACAATTCTGCAATCATCTAATCATTGTAAAAGCAAACAAATTCATCATAAATGATGGTCTGTGATTGAATGACAGGATAAAAGTAGTTTGCATCGTCAATGTATTAAAACAATTCAATCTTTTGAAGTTTTAAAACAATTCCATTCAGGTCCGAGACCCCACTTTTGATTACTTTCTTAGGAATACAATTAAAATTTTAAAAATAAAATTATTAGAGTCTATCAAAAAATTCAACCCAATTGAGATGTATTGGAATCTTACCAAAAGAAGCATGCAAGTACTGAGAGGTTGTTAGCAAAGTACTAAAATAAGGATTTCTAAGATAGGAGTGCATAATAGCTTTACTAAATTTCCCTACCGTAAATGGTAGCATATTGAATGATTGAAAGAAAACGATAGGTGCGGATTTCAGGGGTTCAAAACACAATCCATATTTTTAGGACCAAATACCATGTCATTTTATGTTTGGCTGGAAGTGGTCTCACTCAATAGAGTAAAAATTTGACAAGATATTCCCAACTTGGGTTCAATTTTCCAGACAAGAGGATTCAATTTCGCCTGTGCATCAATCTTCAAGGGAGCCACCTTTCTCAACAATGACGTATTCATCTGGTTAATTAATGATACGTTTAGAATATCTTATTTACAACTTGTGTAAGTAACTAAGAGCTTATATTTTTAACTTGTTTCAATAAATTCTTCAAAAACAGCTTATGGATAAAAATATTATTGATATGAAAATAGTCCTTCTTCAGTTATAAAAAAACCAATTATTCAGTAGTAAGCACTGACTTAATTTACCCAAACATAAAGATCAAGTAAAGAATTACAATTCTGACAGATGACAACTGCTCAAGCTTCATGACAATCCATGCAGAAGGGTACTCATTGCATCAAATATCATTTTGGTTAGTGTGAAAGTGAGAAACATTTTGGTAAAGCATTATACCTTCTTGCCGTTTCAAATTTTCAATACATTCTGCAATATAAAAGAAACATTTTTTAATGCTTCTACCGTGGAGGGAACCACCTCGCCATGCATCGTATCACATTCCATAATTTGCTCTTCTTCGCATCATATTATGTAATTGCTACATTAGTTCAACATTAGACATAGCCTCATATTTCCCACTGTATTATCTGTATCAGAGAATTGTAATGAATCTTATGCACATGGCATCATTAAGCCATTAGAGACTTCCATTCTCAAAGAAAAGCTGTCCCTTAGGCCTCTTAAGAAACGATGATAAATTCAACAGATAAAAGACATCACATTTCAAAGCTAGAATATAGTATACATGACAATAATTGAATAGGTAATCAGTTTGCAAAACTGTTGATCATCACTAATGTCATGTGTGAGAGAGTTAATTTATGAGGTCAATGATCCTCTCTGTCAGGCGTCAGGGAGAATAATACATGTTGCCGCTACTGAGAAGCACAAGGGAGAAAAACAGTATCTATGTCAAGCAAAAGACTAATAGCAACATTCCTAACAACTATTATGGCCAAAAGAATCGCCAAACCTCCCTATAAATACAAAATTAGGATGCAAGAATTCATGCTGATTTTAGTCCATGAATTGACTATGAGAATCTTCTCTTTTTAAAGCTGTCTAAATCACCATCAAGCATGACAAGATCGTCTTCGTCATCAATTACTTCCAACTGCTTTTGATGTTTTGCTTCCGCAGTGGCACTTGAAATGTCAGTCTCATCTGGAAGCTTTCGCTTCTTCAAGGTTGAAACTATAGTTATTTCTTCATCCTTTTCAGAATCCACAGCTGTTACTACTGCATCTGAGGTGCTTGCACCATTGCCAACAGATTTGTCTTTATTTTCTGTTGCTGACACTGGTTGAGTCCATCCTGAGAGAACCATCCCATCAGGTTCTTTTTCTTCATCAAACTCCTCCCTGAAAATTACTCAGGAAAGAAATTACTTTAAAACAAGAGAGAAGGATTCGTGGAGATGAGAACAAAAACTATTCTCTCAAAACAAAAAACCAGGTTCAAGTAAAAACCTGTGTTTGATGTTAATACTGCAAACAAATTCCTGTTGCATATCCTCCACCGTAAGCATTGTTCCACCAGTTACTGGAGAAGGAAGCTCAGCCAGGACCTGAAAGTGATAGGAAACAGGCTTTGAAACAATCACGATCACATATTTTTCCAAATCAAAGACAACAAATATACCTTTTCAAGGTTGGCCTCATAAATGGCAATCATGTCGTCCTCAACATCACCAGCTTCATAAAGGAGATTTGAAGCACACATAATAAGAGGAAGGTTCATCCCTAGTTTTGCCTTCACAATTTTTTCGACGAAGTCTTTCAACTTTGAACGGTTGGTGTTAATTTCAAGGGATAAAGGTGTCTGTTTTGCACATAAAAATTTATTGAGTGAGCATGTTTTTAACAATGACTACAGGCAACATACATAACAAAGGGAGATTTTGCAAACCTCAGAACAAACATAACAAGACTTGTTAGGTTCAAATGGCTCCACTGGCATAAGCAGCATGTTTCTTGATGGATGTTCCAGACAATATGTCATTCTATGAGACGTCCAGAAAAGATTAGAAAAAACATTAAAAACAGTAAAGTTGAATTGTAAACTACAAAGTAGTACATTAATCAAGAATTACTTAGAGAAGCAATGAGCACCAAGGAAAGAACAGGAAGGATAAGACAACCTTCAAACAGAATCTACAATGAATAAAAGATATAAGATACACAAAAATGAGGTCAGGACAAAAACGCTCAGCAATATAGGGACAAAATTTCCCTTAAAGATCCATGCATTTTGCTCGTATGAAAAAAGCCACAAAAAAGGTACTGTCTTTGTACCCTCTTAAGTCATGATTAAGGGGACTTTTTTTCAGCCTTTTCTGCAGAAAAATGTTTTCTCAACTATAACCAATGGTTTATGAAATTTATAGTAATTATGTATTTAAAAAATTGAAAAAACCTTGTAAAGAAACCAGTATCACTTTTCTCAAACAAAGACACAAAACTAAATTTCTTTTAAACCTTTAAACAACCAAACAAGCCCCGAGCAATCTTATAAAATCAGAATGTTATTCAGTTGCGATAAACTATACTGATTTAATATTTAACGAACTAGAATGATAATTATCAAGCATTCAAAATGAAATATGGGTGTAAGCTCTACAACCTAGCACCAGCAACATGATTATCCATTGCACTGTAAAAAAATTGTCAATAGCCAGTAGGTAGCATTTTCTGCCAAGGTAATTTTTGCTTAAAATGACATTTCACAATGCTTCCTCAAACCCAGACATTAAGGTAACAAAGCCACTTTCACATCACTACAAATAATTTAAAACAGAATACACAGGAAGTGGAATCACATCATACCTACAACTTTCAATGTCATTTTGCAGCACCTTGATTGCTTCAATGACAATCAACCCAGCAATAACAGCATTTGTAGTCGCAACAGCATGCACAATATTACCAGCAATACCTTTAGCTTCAAAAAGGCTGTGCAGAGGGATGCCAAAGGAAGCAGCTCGTATGTTTGCAGCTGCAGTAACAAATTCAACAGCCAACTGATCATCTTTATCAAATCCTAGATTGCCAATCTCCTGCTCAAAGATGAATTTAAAAATAAAAACAAAGTTGTATCAGATATAAAGATAATATTAAAATATGATAAATCCAAATAAGTATCGCAAAAGACCTTTTCCCTTTTTGTAAAAAATAGTCGCAATGCTTCAAGAAATATTTTCGAGTTTTCTTTGAGACTCCAAATATCCTGTGGATTCTTCATACCCAAAGATGTCATGGCAGATACTGATAATTCATCATCACACGCATTATTTTTCTCCAAATTTCCATTTTGTTGAGCCAGTTCATCAGACAGAACATCCTTGCTGTATATAGGCTTTGGTCTATTACGATTTTTCCATGTCTCGTCATTAGACAAGGCTAATTCAATGTTATACCCAAATACATGGTCGAAAATTTTCCTTCCATATTGATCAATGTCTTCATCTTTCCTACGTTCAAATACATCCTCTACATTTTCTGAAGAGCTAGCACCATCACTTGATCGAACATTCAAGTCATTTCCCTGATTCTTATCCCCAAATAACTTGGCAAAAAGTAGGTCCTTTGCCCACACAACACAGTGAACAAACTGCCATAAACAATGGGAGATAAAAGCTTAGAACTCAATAGACAGAAATTTGAAGCAAACATCAAAATTCATACTTATTTTGCAAACAGGAAAGGCAAAAGCTTGAGATTTAAAAATTTATCTATTTTCCTAAATATAACTAATATGACAGCCTTCAATAATGCTAAAAGGTATTTATCAAGTACCATCCTTCAAGATTCAACAATGCAACATAAATATCCCATTAATTGAAAATCCAAATAATCGTGAACAACCTAAAACTTCTATGAATTACCCCGGCTATATAGTTTTATATTTTCTGTCCCAAGATACAAAAGACGTGACTAACCAAACACAATCAATATATGACCAGTAATACGACCTAAAACATTGTAAACAGTCATAGACTACATGTTTGAAGGCCTATAACTCAATATAACTTTAATGGACAATCTAACCAGTGTAACCCTAATGAAAAATGACAATAAACCATACCTTTGATGGGGTACTTGTGATAGTACAGACAGGATATGTCTTGGGTGCTGGTTTAGGCTGACACTCATAGCACTCTGTTCTTCCCTTGACATGTATAGTTACCTACTTTCAATTAAAACTAAATCATAAATTTGATTGAGAAAAGCATTAAATTGCAGTAATTAACATGTAAAAGTTGGCAATACAGAATGTCAGATACATGTTTCCATGAAAGTCCATAGACAGATGGGGTGACAAAATTAGCAAAAGAAACGGCAAGTATTAAATATCAAACCTCAAATGTCACACACAATTATAAATTACAAATTTTAAGAATTGAAATAGAGGACGAACCTTTTAGTGGATAATCTCATGACAGAAATTAAAGATCTAACGGTATCCACATGTTGAAACATAAAACCATGCACATAAAACATGTTTTCCCAATAAGAAATTAGCTTACCTAGGAACACTGTTGATAGTCACTAATAATAACCCATTTTCATAAGTCAGATAATAATTTAAAAGAAAAACAATATATATAATATATATATATAGATAGATAGATACACTTATACAAAAATAACTATCAAACACAAAAAATTACCACTCGTAATCTACTAAGTAATGCTAAAAGAGCATCCAACTTAACATGGATATCACTTACTCAACCAAATAAATGCAATTAAATTACCTGTCCAAGGAACCCAGTAGTTCCACTTTCAACCAATGGAACATTAGCTGCCAGGCACAAGCGATTCACATGCCGGCGTGCATCTAGATTGTCAAGTCCATTTAGAACAACGTTAAATTGCTTAAAGAAGTCCACATTGAATTCAGGATCTTTGACATTTGCATGGTATGGAGTAATGTTTATGTGGGGCCTAAATTTTAACACAGCATCCCTAGCAACCTGATTGAACACTTCATTAGATGAATGCACAACTGAAACCTATACCATTAACAATAATAACCATAACAGTTCAAACTTACTTTAGCTTTAGATTGCCCGACATGAGATTTTCGAAATAAAAATTGTCTATTCAGGTTACTGACTTCTATTGTGTCCATGTCAATCTGCACGTTAGAAATGAATTACGAAAATTTGTTAAAACATATCCATAGCTTAAAACAATACAGTTAGATCAAGAGAGACAAAAATGACTAGTGAGCACGTGCACACACACATAATATTAACTCCTAGTACATAAGGCAAGAATTCATGGGTTGACTAATTGCTGACAATAAGACTGCAAAATCAATGTTAATGGTCAAACCTTTATCCAGGAACTAAATTTAGTAGAAAGGGCGGCATTGTACAAAATCAACAAGGAACAATTGTGGGATGGATATTTTGACAAAAAAGGATGGTGAGAATTTACACACTTGAGCTATATTAAGATAGTTTTCAGCCCAGTAAGCTTATATTAAACAGCTCTTCAGGTTCCAAAACTATAAATAGAAGTTGTCTTTCGATGACATATAACTGTAAAAATACTGGACGTGACAAAATTTGCCCACAATTAATGATACATTGATTACAAGAGGTAAGAATCTAACTTGCAATAATAAATAATAAAGTTATCAATCTAGGTAGGAACACATAGTGACATACTATGAAAATGCTATAATTGGATAACATGAAGAGGGGCTGTGGACTTAAATATGTTTTTAGTTCCTATAAATTAGTAAGTTTTGCTTTTGGTCCTACAAATATTTTTCTTTGTTTTTCATCTTTGTGAATTTCAAATAATTATTTTTAGCCCTTCTAAAATATGTGAATCTTGATTTTATTCCCTATGAAATATTTTTCTCTAATTTCCATCCCTCCAAAATTTCAAATTACTATTGCCAATCCCTAATATTCATTTTAAGATAGATAAATAGCAGTTCTTTAATGGAAATTAAGATTTTTTTAGGTGTCACATGTTGACACCATTTCACAACACTAATATGTGTCAATTGGAATGGTCACTTAACCTTTTGTCCAATGCATATACAGTTAACTAGTGTTATATAATAGTAGGGATCACAAGTAGTGACTTTTAATTTGAGGGACTAAAAACAAAGAAAACAAATTAAAGACACCAAAATCAGAAACTCACTCATTTTACATGAACTAAAAACATATTTATGCCTTATTTATTAATGCAACTTGAATATTTGTAATACAAATATAAATAATCAAAGGAAAAAAATTTTAAAAAAAATAAAGACATGATAAATAATGAATTACATTTTACACAAAATCACCATCAATCGAGATATGCTATCATAAAGTCAATACCATGTGGGCAAATAGAAAAAGTCACATAGCAGTAGACATATATACCAATTATTTAGTACAACTAAAACAGTTGGACCTACGCAAGGCACATGCTGCAACCACAACCCTAGTATCCACAATAGTGACTAAAGTCACAATTGGGAAACAGAGGAAATCAACTTAATAGTGCAAGTACCACATAGTAGCTATTTAGCAAGACAAAGTACGAACATAGCAATGAAGTCAAAAAGTGAAGGATGATGAAGTTAATAGAAAAATGAACATAACAAAATAGTAAAAATTAGATGTGAACTGGGAAATCTAAAGAAAAACCGAATACATGAAAATGTTCCGGTATGAAGGAACACATGCCAAAACAGAGGTAACTATTTTGTGGAATGGTAAACAAAAAGGGTTTCAAATCTTCTTATGATGAAGCCAAAAATGTGTTAAAAATGGAGGAGAAATCACAAATTTGTCAGGAAAAAAACCTAAACAATCTTGTTTAGTGGGTAAAAATGGCTTTTATGAGCCCATAGCATTGTTATGCCATTATAACAAGTGAAAAGCCATAACTGCAGCCGCAACGGCTGGCTGTTGAAAAACCCTTTGCTATTTGAATCCATCCGTAGGGCAGCTCCACTATTGATTAATATACTATGATAATAAATATATACACAAGTAAATATAAAATTATAATAATAAGATATGGTCCTAGATGAAAACATGTATGGCAAAAGGTCACAACACACTCAGGATTCTATTCAGTAGTAACTATGAAGATACTCGTTCTGAGTACAACAGCCTCCAGCATTCAGCAGATCCCCCGTTATCATTAACCTATCACCCTCAGCATTGAGTAGCTACACCATCTCTACCAAAAAAAACTAATTTTAATTAAAGTTCAATTCTCGAAGATCTTATTAGCCATAACTATAATTACTAAAACTCAAGATTCCCAAATAAATACCAAGATCCACAACCACCCACTAACTAACACCGTAAATCCATCATCCTCAACATCAATTACGAAAGAGCAATTCAGGTCAACAAACCGCAAGCTCCAAAACAGCAGCCCCAACAATAAACACTCCATTCTCCCCTGAATACAGTTCATACTCAAAAGCATGAAAACCTGCTCAAACAACCCACCTGGTCCCAACACTCAAAAACTCTTCCTCCTTCAACAAAACATTGAAATTCGTAACGAAAAGCAAACAGCCACCAACTACGGGAAAGGAGCAAGGAATCAAACTACCAACAACCCTCCTAAAACCGAAAACTAACAAAGCGATTTTAAGCACCACACTGCACCACCCCAAACCTCAATACAGTATGGCAGCCCAAACAACACTAATCCCTCGCGGTCACAGACACCTCCTTAATAAAACCAAGGCGCGAAACATTTGAAACACCCATCTCGCGAAACATTTGAAACACCCATCTCACGAAAAGCACGAAACTCGAAACTTTAACCAAACCCCAACAGCACAAAAGCCCTAAACAAAACACCCAAAAAACTCAAACCCCAAAAGAATAACAGAAGAACCCTTTCCTTTAAAATAACTGAAAAACCCTTTTTCTTAAAATAACCTCAAAAACCCAAATAGAGAAGAAACTAACGATGTGAATGTCAGGGAAGCCGGAGAGCGCGAGAGTCTTGAGAAGCTCGCAGCCAATTCCACCAGCACCAACCATAAGCACTTTTGCATCCTGAAAAAACCCAAAACGACATAAGTCGGTATAAAAACGACAAGACACTCGTAGTGGAAACGACAGAGAGAAAGGGAGTACCTTTACAACGGCGGAAGAAAAAGGAGGAGAGGCCATTGGAAGTGAGACTGTGGAGAAGAAGAAGAAAAGGAGAAGAAAAAGAAAAAGAATGTTGAAAAAATCACATGAGAGAGTAGAAGAAAAGAAAAAAATGCAACGAGGTTTTAAAAATTGAAAAGGGGAAAGTGGTGCACGGAATCGAACCGTTGACGTGAAGGAAGTGGCAGAATCTAAGAGAGTCGTCAGGGAAAAAGCGCCAAACCCCAAAACGAAGCCAAATCGCGCAAAACAAAGTATTATAAATAAAACGCACAGAATTGTGGGAAATAAGAATATCGTAACACCGACACAATGTGTTTGGTGTTTGTTAAACTTCTCACTTTTGTTTTCCAATTATTGTTAGCTTTTGAAAACTATATTCAAAATCTGAAACTGAAAATGTTTTTAAACAAAGCAAAAGATTTATCCATGACACTAATGTGATTATTTAAACAAAAAAGTTCCCTTTTGAATGGCTGCACTGGAATTATTTTGATAGTTGGTATGAGTGATTTTATTCCATAAATAACTACTATTTTAGATACATTAAATTATTTAGACAATAAAACATAATCAAATTAAAGAACAAAAGCAATTGAAATTTATCTGTCAACCGTTTTTTCCTTTACTTATTTCAATAATTCTTCTACTTATCTTAACGAGATTGTGAAATAAAAAAAAAAGTTAGAAATTACAATTTGTTTTCTTCTATTAAATTTTTTTGTTGAATTTTATGTTAATAAATAAATATATTTTTTTGTATTTTTTTTACAGTCAGTTAATTTTATTACGTTATTCAATAAATATATATATAACGTTATCTTAAAGGACTTGAAGAATAATAAAAGATATGAGTGATTTTTAAAAGATGTTATTCTGTTATTTAAAATATTATGATAAATATAATTTTTATTAATTGAGATTTTTTTTCATAAAAAACATCAATTTTTATATTTTTTTTCTAAAACTTCTCTCCTTCTCTATGATAGAGTATTACAAATCCAATTTATTATAATTAAATGTATTAAGTTCGTCTTTTTAAGTTAGTTTAGCATCTTGAGCTTGATCTCTTATCTTATTTAATATATGTGACTCAAATCGAATATTTATTTATATATAATCATGAGATTATACTTAGATCTCTAATTAGGATTTTTTTTTTTTATGTAGTTGTTTTTACCCAACAGTTATAGTATATTTTGAGTACTAAAGCATTTAGAAACAACATTTTGAGACATAGGTTCTCTATTTTAAAGAAGGGAAATTAGTAATATTTAATTTAATAATTGTACTTATTTGTTTGAATTGATGTTTTAGTATTGATTTCAATTGTATAAAGTTAAAGTTATGATGTGAATGTGTTATATGATGATTCACTTGTATGAAATGTATCATTTCAATTGACTCGGACTATCCAAAGCACGAGGAACTTGTGGGTATTCTATTTTTTGAACTAAGAATTGCGTAAGAGTGCTTAGATTGCACAAATGGTTGATTTGGTACATTTGTTGGATTGTTGGTTTAGTGTAAACTCATTAGAATTAAAATTCCAAATCCAAGAAGCTTGATAGAAGGAGTTCCATGACACGTAGAAAGATGCTTCATTAGAATTGTTGGTATCATTTCTTTAGTCTTAGTTGAAGTTGATTTGGATGGGAAGTCTCTTAAGGGGTTGCCATCAAAGCTCGGATGGCTTCACTCATGGAGAATCCTTGCTAACCAAAATTTCATAAAGACATGGAAAATTTTGTTAAGGGAATTTTAACCTCGTCGAGTGAATTTAAAAGAATTTAGCTTTAGGGTTTGATTTGCAAGGTGACTCTACCCTTCATTGGACAACGATTTTTAAATGAAAAACAAATAGTAGTAGAATGAAAGATTCATTGGGTAAACAAAGGTCTCACTAAGTAAATATACGTTTATGTGTGTTTCACTAAACGAGTAAATGATTTGTTAAACAAGTTTAAGTTAAAGTTTAACTAAATGACGAACTTAAAGTATTTAGGCAAATCTTTTGATGATTATATAAGAAAACATAACGAAAAACAAAAGGTGATGTTTAACTATAGTTTCACGTACGAGGTTCAAATAGAGTCAAAGCCATTTGACGTCATAAATCTACTTAGTTATAATTGTTTTATTTTATATGTGAATGATATGTATGAATATGGCTATTTCTAAGAATAAGGATGATATTATAGAATATAGTGCATATATTAGTGTAAGGATTCTTGCATAAAATTATTGTAACTCTATTAAACTCACTATTCATATAGAAAATAAGGTTTAAGTGAAGAGAGTTAAAGGAGATTCTTTGTATGCAAGACTAATATAAAATAAAAGACATAACTTATATGATTGGTAGGAACTAATCCTCCTACTATAAGTTAGGTTAGCATTGCAAATCCAACATATTTACAAGTAAAATACATTTATTGACTTTTGAGCCTTTTTGGGTCATGATTAGGTTAGTTCTAATTAAAAGACCACTTTGAAGTCTATAAATACAAACATAAGATAAGAAGGTAGGTGATTGCATTTATTGCGAATTTAAAACTTTACTGTGATAAATGATCAAACACGTTTGACTGACTTGAGCCTCGGATTGCCTTTGACAGGTACCCACGCACTTGGCTTGGAGATCAAAAATAAAGGACTAAGGATAACCCTGTAACGGAGACTTAAGACGACATTGGAAGATTGACAAAAAAGTGTAAAGGAGTATTAATTGTGATTCTTGACCCCACATCTGAAACATTTTGGTGCCTACATTGGGGCCCGAGGACGAACGAAGAAACTCAATGATGACCATTAGAAACATGAGTGATATGTAGGATCCTATGGAGTTGATAAGGTAGATGCGAAGACAAATGCAAGAGATGCAAAGAAGACATGAGGTTGAGATAGCAACATTAAAGGTTTAACATGATGTTGGTCAGCAGGAGTAATCAGGCTAGCACTATGTGTCAATCATTCCTACTCCCTCAAAGGAGAACGTTTAGACTGATGGACCGAGTAGGGTCGGACAAGAGATGAGTACCGCCGCTACTAGAGGAACCCCCTCGGTCCAAACGATGCAGGCAAAGGGACTATTGCCCTTAACTACGACATTTATGGAGGCACCAATGCCCAAGAAGTCTATGCCCCCCGCCTTTGAGAAGTATGACGGGTCAGCAGACCCTAACAATCACATCAGTTTGTTCGTTAACACGATGGCTTTCTACTCGTCGAGTGATCCTGTGTGGTGTCGAGCGTTCTCTTTATCCTTGAAGGAATAGGCATTGGCATGATTCAACACCTTACCATCCAATACCATGGACTGCTTTGCCACCATTTGCACCTTGTTAGATAGGCAATATGTTGTCAATAGGGTTTAGAGTTTGATCCACCTTGCGTTAATGAGTACAAAGCAAGGGAAAGATGAATCCCTAAAGGCTTTCATGGACCAGTACAACAAAACTACTCGTCAAATGAGAGATGTAAGCCAAGAGTTCATCCTCAACAACATGTCGACAACCCTAGTCCCCTGGACCCTATAGAGGAGGAAAGATTAAGGAATTAGTGTTGGTTAGAGACTATGAGTGGAAGGTACAACGAACGCATATACGGGATTGAAAATGTTAGTTCTCAAGATGAATGTGTCGATGGTTACATACGACAGACACGAGTATCTTTTAATCAACAACCAAATGTAGAGGACTTTATTGAACTCCAAGCAATTAGCAAGTCATGATTAAAAGTTTCGAAAGACGAGTTATCAATTTCAATGATTATTGGTGTCATCATGCAGTACCTTCCACCTCCGACAGCTGTAGCTGCACAACAATTTTTACAACCGCAAAATAATGAACAAAATCAACCACACAATGATATTCAATCAGAAGATTAACTACAAGATGAAAATGATTATCGTGATTATTATCATTAGGCAAATTTAGAACTTATTTGTACGATTCTCTATTATAATCTACTTTTAAACAATTGACAATTATGTAAACAATATTTATGTCTTAATGTAAAATGTTTGCTTGAGGTTTAAGTGTTTTTCAATGTCCATGTTGTGTAATCTTTCTTTTATAATATATATATATATATATATATATATATATATATATATATATATATATATATATATCCAGGTCTCCCACTAATACAAGTAAGCTTTGAGTTGCACTTTGTTAAGTAATTACATACCGACTTTTCCATATGTAATTATATACTAAAATATTCGTATGTAACGTTACCTACGGCTAGTGCTGTCAAAATAGGTTGTAACCTGCGAGCCAATCCGGTCCACCACGGGTTTAAACAGGTTGAGTTTGAAAAAAATGTAATTTTTTTATGCGGGTTAGTTTTCAACCCGGCTCATCCGAGTTGAACCCGTGGTGAGCTAGGTTGACTCACCAACCCACCTAATTTAATTTAATTTTGTTATTTTGTGTTTCAATATTATTAGTTGGCATTTTTTTTTATTATATTGTAGATGGGGATAAAAAAATATTTCAAGAGAGAAAAATATTATAAATTTATCTATTCAAGACTCTAATATTATAAATAAACAAGTAATACAAAAATTATCAATATTAAAAACTTATTTATTTGCCTTTTGTGCTTGTTTTTGGATTATACTTGGATTGTATGATATTTTTTTTAATTGTCTTTGGAGTTTAACATCATTTTAGAGTGAAATTTATTTAGATTTGAATTAAAAAAAGCATATTTTTTTTTATTTTAAAAAAATCTTATAATTAAGTGAGCTAGTGAACCAACCCGTGGTGGGTCAGGCATGGTTTGAATTTTTTCAGCTCGCTAATAAGTGAGTCGGGTTGGGTTGGCTCACTAAGTTACCAACCCGTGGTGAGCCGGGTCGAGTCGAGCCGGACTACCCATTTTGACAGCTCTACACTAGTGTAAAAACAACATATAACGTCACGCGTTCAACGTCCAACCACTGAATAACCAATGTTAAAAATGACCGATGACATTTTTGTAAATAAATGCAATTATTAAATGTTGTTTATAATTGTAATTCGACGTAAAAGGATATAAAACGTCGAATGTCCCAACTTTAGACGTTAAAAAGGTTAGTGAATTCAATAAAAATTTGAGTGAGAGATTGAAAATTCAGTCACTTTATCTTAGCGCGCAAGACCCTATTCTCTTCTCAAAGTTTTTTCGAACGAAGTTTGACGATCATCACAGGTAATTTTTCTTTCATTTGATACAAATGCATGTTAATTAATTACTTTATATATGATTTTCGTTTGTTTTGACGGATTATTTTCGTGCTCTGGTCCTTCATATGTGCATTTTGCTTTCTCTCTCACGGGTGACAATACTTTTTCCGATGAACCCACCTTTTGAAGTTTAGTTTTCGTTTTTGTTTTAAAGAACTCATTTTTTGAATTTGTTTGTTTTTCTTTTTTTTTTGTTGAACTTGTTTATGATTGTTGTTTGGCTGAACTTGTTTGTTGTTGTTGTTGTTTGGTTGAATTTGTTTGTTATTGTTGTTGTTTTATTGAACTTGTTTGTTGTTGGTTTATTGAACTTGTTTGTTGTTGGTTATTGTTGTTTGTTGTTGATCATAGTTCATGCTTTATAAAATACCAAAAACTGAAATTTGTTGTTTTTCTGCTTTTCAGATCTTGTAGAGTTGTAAAAAAGAATCACAATTAATTAAAAAAATTTGATTAACGTCGTATATTGACAAAAATCCACATTAAGTTAATGTCGTATATTGACAAAATTCGACGTTAATTTAACATTGAATTTTTTAAACGTCAATTTAACGTCTCCTGATATGACGTCGTTCACAAATTTGCCGTTAAAAGTTCAAAATATTCGACGTTGTACGTGATTTTTGTACTAGTGGTACGACCATTTTACATACAGATTTTTTTCTTTATGTAATCAGTATGAAACACTACTTTATATACGGATTTTCAAACTTAGATATGGTTTTTAATCATAGGTAACAACAATTTTTCTTGTAGTGATATTTTAGAGTTCAATAACTTACCTCTTCCCAAGAATGCAATATTGGAAGAAGACAAATACAATAGAAGTTGTGAGAATGCAAGACTCCAATAATGGAGTTAACAAAAATACAAGTTGATAGAAGAAGCTTGAATTGTGAATTATTTAAGAGACAACACGAAGAGGAAAAGTGAAATGCCTAAGAAAAAATGCAAGTAAGGGTTTAAACATAATATATCAGATATCAAATTAACAAACATGGTAAATATATACTATGACAAATCTACTATGACATAATGACATTTTTCTTTAATTAAAGTTGTACCACCATACCTACTTATTATGACATGTCTACTTACACAAATTATAATAAATTTAATCTTTATTATAAAATTATCGCTCATAACTTATCAATTTATTATAAAAAATAAAAATATACTCGTTATAATAAATTTAATATTTTATTATAAAATTCTCATCCATCAACTTATTATAACAATTACATTACATTTGTTATAATAAGTCGTCATTAATTTGTATTTTTCCATTAATGTTAATTTAAAGTGTACATTTAGTTTTATAGTAAAATGTTTTGCGTCACCTAACTCAGAAACATAAACTAACCAAAGTTTTGGCTTAAAATATACCAAGTGTTATTTTTTTTTTTTAAATTTGTTTATCATGTTGTGTATTTGGTTTATTATGTTGTGACTATATGTGTGAGTTTATCCATATTTATATGCATGACGATATCTTTTATGATGCGATGAAGATGTATGTAATATCACTTTTTATTTTCATTAGCTCATCCTTATATATATATATATATATATATATATATATATATATATATATATATATATATATATATATATATATATATATATATTTTCTAACATGTAATGTTACCATGGTAGTAACTTGATAAAAAAAATAAACTCTCTTCCAAGTGATAAAACAAATTGACTTTTAAATGATTAGCTAAACTTATTATATGAATCTTTTGATTATATGAATATATGTAGTGTATTATATCTATAATTTATAAATTAATAAATAAAATTTTATTTTATTTTATACAATTTTTTTATCATTTTACCTTTGAAGTGATTATTTTATAAACAAAAATAATTACTTGTAAAATAAATAAAAGTTACTTACAATAAAATTTTTGTTATTAATAGAAAAGAGTAGATAGGCATTTGTCTTCAATAGTACATAATAGGCTGATAGTTACATGTTATCATTTAATAATTGTTAGGAAATGTTTTAAACTTTCACCAGCTTCCATGACTCTACCTTAAATTTTTTGTTTTCACTATGACAAATTTGGACTTGGATGTCAGTATGACCCAACTTACCGTTTTTTTTTTCTTACACTCCCATAAAATTCTCTTTACACCCACAAAAAGAAATTCTGTTTTTGCATGGTACAATTCCGAACTTATTTTCAGAAATAAAAAGTATTTTCGAACTGTGTAATTAAAAATAAAAAATGTATTCTAAATTATAGTTTAAAAGACAAGTAATATCTAAACTGTTCAATAAACATGTCTCACAAAATCTAGATTCTGATATACATTAAATCACTTATATTATTATAAAAAAAAACATATAAATGTTATGATAACAACAAGGTAAAAAATTAAAAGAAATAAAAATATTTCAAAAATACGTCTAAAGACACAATGTAATGTTAAAGAAAAAAATACAAATAAATAATTTTTCAAGGAGTTAAATTTATTTTAATAATTTATTATGTATTTCATTTACAAAAATAATGTTAGAAACTTAAAATTTATTTAAGCTTTAGCATTATTGTATTTAATTAAGTGCTTAAAACAAAACAGATAGGAAGAGGGTAAATACATTTGGTATATCAGAATGTATTCTAAACCTAATAATCAATAAAGCGATAGAGGCTTAATAATTATAGTGTTAAAAAAAAAAAATTCATGGAGGTGTAATTTGTTACATGAAAGGACTACCAACAGGCAAAGTATTAAACTATCCCTAACATTAAACAAAATTAAACAAAGGAAACAATCTTACTACCATATTAATAACTCTGGAATGTGAGAAACCTTTTCCCAGTCTTCGCCTCCTTCTTTGTGGCAACGCTGTTCCAGCAAAGGACAGTTGAATATTTGAAAAAAAGAAATTGATTTGGGAAGACCCTCCTCTGGTAAGCATTCGAGGTTGGGACATTTCGAAAGCTTCAGTGATCGAAGAGATGAGAGTTCTAAGAGACCCTTGTAGTTCAGTTTTTTTAGATTTGGAGAATCATTTATTATTAGTTGAGTAAGAGAGAGTGGAAGCAAACCTTCATCAGGAAAACATTCCGCCTCTACTTTTTTAATACTTAAAGATATCAACGAAGGACTGTCTCCTAAAGCTCTTTTCAGTGAGCCAACAAGTCTAAAGCAATTATTCAGTGTGATTTCTTTTAGATTTAATGGCAAACCTCCTTCAGAGAACGACTCAAGTCTTGGACACTCTTTTATTTGTAGCTCTCTGAGAGATGGAAGCAGCATATGCATGTTTGCAGGCAATGATTCTAATTTAGGACACTCTTTGATGTACAGATGCCAGAGATGATTGTGAACATGATTTTGTGAAATCATCTGTAGATTAGGAAATCCACTGAGTTCAAGAGTCCTGAGTGTTGGGAAGAAATCCAATGGAAAGATCCTTAGAGAGACACAGTCATCACTTATTGACTCCAGAGCTGAACAAACAGACAACTCTTCAACTCTTAGACGTATCAAAGCTTCCAATTGTTGGCAGTGAATCGCTCTTAGAGTTTTTAAAGCACCAAACTTTGGCAGGTGTCCTTTCAGCTTGGGACAATTTTTAATTGAAAATTCTTGTAGACATGGAAAAGCACCTGTCACAGCTTGGCAGTCCCACTTTTCCCATTGTCTCATATCAGAGAAATACAATGTTTGAAGGGATTTAAATGAAGAAGAGTTGTTCCCATGAAAATCAGCATCAATACTCAGTATCCCATCAAGTCTTGCAATGCTCAAGTGCTTGAGAAATAGAAGAAGTCCAAGCGGAGGTAAACCTTGGCAAGATTCACATCCCTCCAACTCTAAGGACACCAGATTCGGTAATGAATTGTGAAGTAGCCAATCTGGAAATTGTTTACCAATATAGTTCCTTATTGACAACTTCTTCAAATATTTTGAAGGATGTAGATTCTCAATTACATCCTCAGCCTTTTCTGAATCAACCGAGGAGCTGCCAATGAAATTCCATTCTAACCGTAGTTTCACAAGGTGTGGTTTGTTCTTCAAATCTACTTCTAATGCATAGGAGGGACTCTCAATATTCTGTAGATCATCAATTGTTAGACTTCCATGAAGATCGAGTTCTCCTAATTGCTGAAAATTGATTTCCTTACTTTTCTTAACATGAAATGAACTCATCGCTACTTGAAGATTCCTCAACTTTCCCAAATGTGCTACCACATTTTGCACTCCACTACCTTCTAAATCAAGACGACGCAAATTGTCGAGTTGATATAAACATGAGGGAAGCTCCTTTAATTTTTCACAATAGTTCAGCAGCAGTATTTGCAACTTGTAGAGTAAAATTATTGAGTCGGGTAATTTTTCTATTCGAGTCCAGGATAGATCTAATGAACGAAGATGCTTAAGATTTCCTACCGATTCAGGCACCTCCGTAAGGCTACGACAATTATACAAAGATAAGACACGTATTAACTTAAATCTGGAGAACAAGTCATCTATGGACATCTTGCAAACCCAATCCCAAATCCGTTCTGTTGGGGTAAATATATGCAACTTTTGAGAATCAATCGAACTCCCAAACCCATCAAAGCCCGAGTCTGAAAATGAACAATGACGGGTTGTTTTGGGTATATGTTTTGGTTCATCAACTCCTAACCTGATGCATATGTCTTCACACACGTATTTTGCCAAATCATTTAGAAGGTCATGCATGATAAAACCTTTCTTCCCTTCGTATCCTGACTGTTGTTGAAAGAAGGACCAAGATAATAGATCATTGCAATATTCTTCACCAACTTCTTCAGGACTCTTTTTCTGTAGAGGGTTTTCTAGGAAATTTTCAGCCATCCACAATTGAATTAACCACTCCTTGTCAAACCTATAACCTTTGGGAAATAAGGCACAAAAAGCAAAGCATTTCTTCAGATGAGAAGGAAGGTGGAAATAGCTGAGTCTCAAAGCAGGGAGTATATCACTTTCATTTTCTGAAAAATCCCATATCTCACTCTTCATAATACTTCTCCATTCCGAAACAGATGATTTATTGTGTAATAGACTTCCCATCGTTTTCAAGGCTAAAGGAAGTCCATTACATTTTTCAACTATCTTCTTACCAATCTCTATGAAGTCTGAGTCTGGTTGGGGATTACCATTTTGGAATGCATGCTTTGCGAACAAGTCCCAACAATAATCTTTTTTTAATACCTGCAGGAGGCGCTTTTCTGATCGCATGGCAACAACAACCTTCTCACTCCTTGTAGTGACAAGAATTCTACTGCCTTGGCCTCCGAAAATTAGAGGCTTCTGCACATCTTCCCATTTAGATGATCTTTCGTTCCAAACATCATCTAAAACGAGAAGAAATTTCTTTCCCATAAGTTTTTCTTTCAGTCTTTTCTGAATTACTTCTTGTTGTATACTATGATCAGTGGAACCAGTTATTGTGTCAAGAATTGCTCTTGATACTTTGAGAACATCAAATTCCTGTGGAACACTGACCCAAACTTTGGTATCAAAGCTAGCTTCTTCAAGCCTTGGGTCATTGAATACATGTTGGGCAAGAGATGTCTTACCCATCCCACCCATGCCCACAATAGAAAGTATAGATAGGTTGTTATGAGTGTCCGATGTGAGCCAGTTAAGGACAAATTCTTTGTCATCATCTCTGCCATAGATAACACTTTCATTTGGCAAAGATGTATATATTAATTTACTATCGGATACTGATCCAACCCCAACACCACCAACCTTTTTCAAACCTAGAAAATCGCTTTGGATTGCAAGTTCTTCTAAGTCCTCAATGACTTGTTCCATCATGGGATCAAATTCAATTTCAAAGAAAGAAGAGTCGAGGGAATTCCACACCTTCTTAGATGCACTCTGAGACTCAGCTTCCACTTTGGTTTTGGAGAGTTCATAATCTAACTCATCCAAGAGATCTTCTGCATCGATCACAACATCTTTGGCCCTGAGAAGCCAATCTCTGACACGTGGATCTGTGAACTGCTTTTGTTCTGCTTCAAACGCCACAACATCAATGGCTAGCAGCTTCATCTTCAAGTTGCTGAGTTGCTTCTTGTGCTTTCTTTGATGAAATATGTTGAGAAGACGAGAAGCCAAAGTGTCGATAGTCCTCTCGAGGAAAGTAGAAACAAGAACACCAGTAACCATTTCTGCTGCCATGAGTGAAACTTTGAGATTTGAAGTGAAGCGTATGGCTTTGACTGGGTGCAGAGCAATGGAAATAATGTCACAATAAGCTATGTCTTTGCATTAGCAAGTACTAAGCGTTGAGTATTCCTACAACTCTAAGAGACAAAAGTGATAATGAGATAAAATATTTTACAGATGACGTATTATAAAAATACATATGTACTTAAACTAGTCATCCATGAGCTCCTTCAATCATATACCACCTCAATACAATGTATTCCATAGTTCTAATGACTCAGAATAATATATTCTAACAAAATAAGTGCAAATTATTAAGAATCAAAATATAAATTGAAAGTACAGTATTGAATACAAATAAAAAAGTTTGGTGGGATATAAAATAAATAAATATTTATAAAACATTACATCTTTAGGTTTAGTGTTGATATGGTCTCTTATGAACAACTCATAATTGTTTTAGTTTAGGTTGCTGAATTTAATAGTTTTTTCTTGATTTCTAGTGAACTAATAATAGTGGTCAATTTCGGTGGCTAACTGATCAATAAATAAAACCAAATAATCTAACATTTGCGTGTATATTTGAAAACACCATATTTTATAGGACAAAAAGAAATTGACTTTGCAGTAAAATACAATATAACTGGAAAGTGTGATGCAGCTATATAATAGTTATATAATAGTAGATAACGAGGCAGGTGGCGGTGCATTATAATTTTTTGAATGATTGCTCTATTTTATAGTTGCTGAGTATAATTTTATTTTTTTTATGACCTAGACCAATAATAATGGTCAATTTCAATGCAAACGAATAAATAAATAATTCCAAATTTTTTAACATACACGGTAAAAATGGTGTTTAACGTCACTCCATAGACGTCGGTTGTTCCATCAATTGACGTTAAACGATGACCGGTGACAATTTTGTAATTGAGTAGGACAACTAGACGTCGGGCAAAACTCCAACCGATGAGTGAAGAACTATAGACGTCAGGGCCCTTCAATTGTGACGTCTAAAGGTCTGCCAGATAAGATGAAGAGTCGAGCTATAGACGTCACAATGACAAACATCGACGTCTAAAGGTCTCAGAGGTGGTGAACAATCGTGAAATAGACGTCGATGGAGACACACAGACGTCTACAGGCTGACAGGTAGTTGAGTGTCATTAATGGTCTTAGACATAGACGTCGGTGCCCCATGGTAACCGACGGCTATGTCCTGACAGTTAGGTGAAACTGCCATGATTGTTCTGCTAGCTAGACGTCAGTTGCATGGTAACCGACGACTATTTCCAACTAGACGTCAGTTGTTCAGATACCTGATGTCTATAATCCGCGCCAATATTAATATTTAAATCATATAGACGTCATATTAGTGATAGGACTGAGGTATATAACCTGACAGACGTTAGTCGCGATAGCTAACCGACGTCTATTGTAACATAAACTTCAGAACACGAACCCGCGAGCAGTTACACCACTATTCATCGTCTTCTTCCTCGTGCTTTCTGTTGTGGCATAGCTTTCAGGTTCATTTTCTCGCTTTTGCACCGTTTAAATTCACTTTTACTCCGATTAAGTTACTCTTTGTTGAGATATCTTCCATTTCAACCGATTAAATTTCGTCTTCGTTGCGTTTTGATGTAGTTTGTGACGTGTTCTTGGGCGACGTTTTTGACCGTTTTTGGCCTATATTTTTGGTCGTGCAGTCCTCCAATTCCCTCCATTGTTGTTTGAATCTGATAAGAAGGTTAACTTCTATGTTTAAAACTTTTATTGTATGTGTGTTATGGTCTTCTGTGTATGCATGTTATTGATTTTTGCCTTTGCATGTTTTTGGCTTTTAGGTATGCATGTGTTATCGGCTTTTGAATATGTATGTGATAAATTTTAGCCGTGTTATTATAATTGGCATGTTAGATTATAAGTAGAAATCACTGAGCGAAACTTAGTTCCCATTTGAAATTTAACACAAACGATTAATATAGTATGGATCGAAACTGGATGAATGCACGTCGCATCTCTGAAGAATATGAGAAGGGTGTTTCGGTGTTCTTGCAATATGTTAAAGAAAATGCAAAGTCTGTGAACGGGACATATTTTTGTCCTTGTGTTCGTTGTGCTAATCAAATACGACAAGACTTGGGCAATTTGCATGATCATCTATTCATGTTCGGCATAACGAGATCGTATACCGTTTGGACCTGGCATGGAGAAGTATTGGACCGGCCTATGACGTCACGAGGAACAAATTATGTGGAAGAATGGATGAGTGATCATTTAAAGGACATGATACGTGATGTTGGTGAAGATAACTTTAGAAGAGCTAATTTGTACGATTCTCTTATCAATGATTCTGAGCAACCGTTGTACCCAGGCTGCACGAACTTTACACGTTTGTCTGGAGCTTTGAAGTTGTTTAGTTTAAAAGCAAGGAACAGATGGACCGATAAAAGTTTCACGGAGTTGTTGGAGTTGATGAAGGAGATGCTTCCAGAAAATAATACTCTTCATATTCGTAACTACGAGGCCAAAAAAGTTTTATGTCCAATGGGTCTTGAATATCAGAAGATACATGCTTTCCCCAATGATTGTGTTTTGTACATCAAGGAGTTTGCTTCACTAAACTATTGTCCAACATGTGGTTTAAGCCGTTTTAAAAAGAAATCTGACAAAAACACTGAAGAAGGTAATGATGGTGCACCTGGTAAGGTCATGTGGTATTTGCCTATAATACCTAGGTTCAAACGTATGTTCTCTATTAAGGAGGATGCAAAGAACCTTAAATGACACGTTTTAGGAAGAAAGTGTGATAATCTTCTTCGACACCCAGCATACTCACCACAATGGAAGAAGATCGATGAAACATTTCCAGAATTTGGTGCAAATCCAAGAAACTTAAGACTTGCACTTGTAACTGATGGTATGAATCCGTACGGGAATTTAAGTAGCAAACACATTTCATGGCCAGTTATGTTGATGATATACAATCTTTCTCCATTGTTGTGCATGAAGAGAAAATATGTCATGTTGTCAATGATGATATTTGGTCCTAAACAACCTGACAATGACATTGATGTTTACTTGAAACCTTTAATTGATGATTTGAAATTGTTGTGGGAAGAAGGTGTCAAAGTGTTTGATTCAGATGTTGAAGAGAATTTTCGTTTGCGTGCAATGTTGTTTTGGACTATAAATGATTTCCCAGCCTATGGAAACTTGAGCGGTTATAGTGTTAAAGGACATTTAGCATGTCCGATTTGTGAAAAAAACACTAGTTACCTTCAATTGAAACATGGTCAGAAGACAGTTTATACAAGACATCAGAAATTTCTTCCTCGCAATCACCCTTATCGTAGATTGAAAAAAGCATTCAATGGAAGTGTCGAGGATGAGGTTGTGTGCAGACCCCGCAATGGTGAAGAGGTGTATAACGAAGTCAAAAACATTAACATTGTATTTGGATAACATTGTATTTGGAAAACATTGTAAAAGTACCTATGCAAAAAATGTTTGGAAGAAACAATCAATATTTTTTAATCTTCCATATTGGTTTATACTTGATGTTCGACATTGTATTGATGTGATGCACGTAGAAAAAAAATGTTTGTGACAGTGTCATCGGAACTTTATTAAACATGAAAGGGAAGACCAAAGATGGGATAAAAGCAAGACAAGATTTGGCTGACATGGGAATTCGAACAGAGTTACATCCACAGACAATAGGTAGACGCACTTATTTGCCCCCAGCCTGTCATACTCTTTCTAAAAAAGAAAAACAAAGTTTTTGTAAGTCTTTAAGAAGTGTGAAGGTTCCACAAGGTTATTCTTCTAATATTAGTAACCTTTTTTCTATGCAAGAGCTGAAGTTAGTTGGTTTAAAGTCTCATGATTGTCATATATTTATGCAACAATTGTTACCGGTTGTTATTCGAGGCATATTACCTCCTTCTGTTAGGGGTATTCTGACACGTCTGTGTTTGTTTTTTAATGCCATTTGCAAGAAAGTTGTTGACCCTCGATGTTTAGATCAATTGGAAAATGAAGGAATAAGACTACTATGTGAATTGGAAATGTATTTTCCACCTTTTTTTATATCATGGTTCATTTGATTGTTAATCTAGTCCGAGAAATTCGAATATGTGGGCCGGTTTACCTAAGGTGGATGTATCCTGTTGAAAGATACATGAAAATCTTAAAGGGATATGTCAAGAATCAATATAGACCAGAAGCTTCAATCATATAGCGATACATTGCAGAAGAAGCCATTGAATTTTGTTTAGCTTACATGCCAAGTTGTGAACCGGTCGGTCTACCTGAGAGCATAAATGAAGGAAGATGTGAAGGTAAGGGTCGTGGTGTGAGGATTCAACGTGTGAGTAGAGAAGAAGTTGATCAAGCTCATTTGTACATCTTAAACAACACTGATGATGTTATTCCTTACATTTCTGAACACGTTAATGAAATAAAGACAATACACCCAAGAATGAGTGAAAAATGGCAGCTTAATGAACATGTCAAAACCTTCTTACCATGGTTTAAGAAAAAGATTTATGCGACTCCAAATGTTTCTGAAACTCTATTGAGGCTATCTCGGGGCTCAAACAGAGAAGTCATTAAATGTGGTGGGTACTATATTAACAATATCTCTTTTCAGACAAAGGAAGAAGATGATAAAAGTAGAGTTCAAAATAGTGGGGTTACACTAAAAGCTGAGTCAGTGCACTTCTGTAGTTCTAAAGACAAAAATCCAATCATTGCAGCAATTAGTTATTTTGGAGTAATACAAGAACTATGGGAGGTGGATTATGTCAGGTTTAGAGTCCCTGTTTTCAAGTGTAAATGGGTTGATATAAATTTTGGAATCATTACAGATGGCTCTTGTTTCACATTGGTAGATCTGAAAAATATGAGTTTCACTGATGAACCATTTATTATGGCAAGTCAAGCAAGGCAAATATTCTACGTCAGCGATCCAGCGAATGAAAAATGGTCAGTGGTTTTGGAAGGGAAAAACATGCACGGTTTTGATGATGAAGAATCTCTTGATATTATTGAGACAACATGTAGCACATCAAGACCCATTGAAGATTCTATTGATGACGTTGCCGATGACATACATGCAATTCGTTGTGATCATGATGAAAGTTTCTAGGAGAAAACAATATCTTAATAAGTAACGTATTTATTTTTGTTTAGACTTTATATGAATTTTTATTTTGATGAATATTTCAATTTCAATTCATACTAACCTTGTATATATTTTTCAGGTATGTCGACCTCAGACTCAGCATCAGCACACAACAGACGTACACGAGGAGCGACACGTTTGCTAGAAGCGGCATCCGGACAGGTTCCTGGGCAGAGGATACATGTTCATCTTGACCCAAGAACTAGTGTGGCATCAGGGCCAAATGCTGATAGATTTAAAAGTCATCTGGGTAAGATAGCCAAAACCTATGTTTCTATCCTTCATCCAACTTGGGATCACGTCCCAGAGGTGGAGAAGAACCTCTTATGGCAAGATGTTCAGGTATATATACTTACTTCAAACAAATTTGATGTATTAATTTCTTTGATCTTATTATGTTATTAACATTTTTCTTGTTTTAAACAGTTAAAATATGATATTCCAAACACAGTTCAGATGAGGAGGAAAATCTTAACACAAAAGATGTGGAGAGATTTCAAGACAAGGCTAACACGTCTGTATGTATTTGGAGACAGACAACATGAGAATCCATCTAAGGAATATTCATTCACAGAAGAAGAATGGATTCAGTTTCATAAAACTAGAGAGACTGAGGAATGGAAGGTATTTATCTTAACCAACAACGTCTTCAAAGCAGTTTTTATTATTATATAGTTATGCATAAAAATTGTTTTACAGGGTAAAAGGTTAGCCGCCCAAGAAAGGCAAAGGCTAAATGATGCACCACACGTGTTATCACGAGGTGGTTATGCGAAACTGGAGGAGAAACTTAAGAAGAGTCGAGCGGATGAGTTGGGGCTTGAGTCCCCGGACCTAGCACCTCCACCTACAAGGTACGAGATGTGGAAGGCTGCTCGTACGAAATCTAATGGGAACATGACATCTGCCTCAAGTGCATGTACCCACTCCAAAGAATTGTAAGTTCAAATTTTAAACATTACTTTATTGTATTTTATTCATATCTTGCAATTTAAGTAACGTAATATTTTTAATGTGCAGGATGAGTTGGTTGAGCAGCAGACGCAGGGAACATTTACTCCCCAAGGTAGGGAGGACATATTAACAACGACCATTGGAAAACCGGAGCACCCAAGACGTCTACGTGCAGTTCCTGGGTCCATTGGTCTTCGTGAATACTTTGGCCCTGTACAAAAAATAACTCAAACACCACAACCAACGAATCAGGAGGCATTGAGGCAGATGGATCTTCAGTGGGAAGAAAGATTTCGTCAAATGGAGCAGCGATTCAATGAGCAGATACAAGAACAAAAAGAAATACAAAGAGTGCTTGAAGAGAAGCTGCAATCTATGACGCAAGGCACCCTGGGTGTGCCAACTGAAACTCCCACACCCCCTCCTGCCAGCACCAAAGGATCTTGCTCTGCTGTTGAACCTACTGACTACAATGATTAGTATGACTTGTTGGTTGAAGGGGATCCCGCACGCATTGTGGCTGTTGGACGAGTAGTTGAGGGAGGAGTCACTATTCATGGTGTTCCCATAGCACCCCAGCACATGCGTGTCATGATTGACGAGGTTCGGGATCCCCAGGCTCAAGTGCATGTACCCACTCCAAAAGTTCAATTTGTGGGAGAGGCCGTAGGAACTTTTTTAGCTTGGCCTAGAGCATTGGTTGTCACACACATTGGGACACAACAAGTATAATATTTGTATCATTGGCTATTTTATATTATAATTTCAAAATATTTGTTAATAACTTTGAAAATGTTATCTTCAGTTCACACGTCCTCAAAAGCAGCCGATGAATGAGGTATCAATACCTGAATATGATGATGTTGATGATGGTGAGACATGGCTGAAGCGGAGGATGATCTCATATCAAAACTAATGGCAAGATGTCTCAGGTTTACTAAAGGATCAATAGAAATATACTGGGATTTAAGAGTATTTGGTCTTTCCCCCCCCCCCCCCACTTGCCAGTATATATCACATTCAATGATGTATCCGAGATCATT
>NC_028352.1:25263926-25267641 GCF_000741045.1 Vigna radiata var. radiata | reverse complement strand
GTTTTAATTCATTTACTTTGTTATTAAATGATCTTAATTCTTGACTATATTTACTTTGTCATTTTAGTGTAACAAACAGCTTGATTCATGGGAATGTGGGTACTATGTGATGTCTTGGATTAAGACCATCATTCGAGCTGGCATTACAGATAAGTGGAATGAGGTAATAATCAGGCTTACTTTGAAAACATCATAAAATCAATTAATTCTTTTGAACATATATCAAACCATAATCAATATTTCTTAATTGTGCAAAACTTCAACAATTCATCTGCTATAACCGAAGGCATGATAAGGCAGATAAGGCAAGAGTGGGCAACTTATCTTATCCAAAACTAGAAGTGGAGCAAGACTTAATTTTGTTGTTTTCAATTACTTAGGTTTAGTTTATGTTTATAATTTTATTTTATTGATCTTGGATTGAATTATATTTATTTATAGCTCAAACAAACAATTATTTATTATAAACAATTGTTCTGAGAAATTTTTCTGAATTTCAAGTGTGGTTATATTCGAAAAATAAAATTTTATTAAAAAAAATTGCCTAGTAGACGTTGGTTAAGGCAGAATCTGACGTCCACAGACATCAGTCAATGCACAAAGCGACGTCCAATAAGTAACAGTGCACAAAACGATCCAGCGCGTTCATACGTCTATTTTGTTGACCACTGACGTCTATGGTAACGTCTATTGTTACTTCGCCTGACGTCTAATTGGACATCGGTTGTTTTCAAAACCGACGTCTATATAGACGTATGTCATTACCTGACTGATGCAAAGTAACATCATTGGAATAGACGTCAGATACGAAACTGACGTTAAAAGCCCAAATTAACCGACGTTAAACAATGTTTTTATACTAGTGATAGTATGAATATTTGAAAACTATAGTACTAGACAAAGACATAGTCACAATATAATATGCATATATAAGTTAAAATCTCACATTAAACTCATAAACATTATACTTCAAATTTTGAGTTCAAAAAGATGATATTGTGGTATGGAGTACTCATATTTAAGTGGTTAAACTAATTTGGATAAAACGTGAGTATATCCTGTTATTACGGTTTATTATATGAACAACTCATTCTTTATTAGTACTCATTCTCTCTAATTTATTTCTATATATTTATCCATTTTATTTTCGTAGAAGAAAATTTGATTTATTCATATTCTAAGTGTAGACTTTGTGGATAGGTGACAATTTCACTTTTTTTTTGTTTGAAGAGGGTTTCTCTTTGATGAGAAAAGATGATTCACCAACAAAATTCTCTACGATTAAGTTAATAAGAAAGTTATGATTTATAAATGAGAGTGAGAGTGATTATGAAATAAATATTTCTTAAAAAATATTAATTATATTTATAAGATCAACATTGATAATGAACTTATATTTCTATTAAAATAATAATAGTTTAATAAATAATTACAAAAGGATAAAACATAATAATTATACCAAACTACTGAGATTTAGTTATAATATATAAATTTAGCTTAAATAGATATAAGTTGGGGCTTAATATTTTTATTAGACCAGGTAGGAAGATAAGTCCCCGTCTCGAGTTTGGTTTAAGCCGAATTACGTTATTTGCATATGGATTGACCATTTCACTAAAAGCTTGCTCAACTTTGTTGAGTTTCTTTTATATTGTTCTCATGCCAAGCTCCGAGCTTCTTTTTTTTCTATATTTTCTACACTTGGATGTTTTTATGCTAAGCTATCCCTTTATCTGGGTGTCGGACTCATTGTGTTCAAGTAGAGAAATTGTAAGATCTGGATAAAATAAAGGATCTAGAAAGATAGTGAACATAAATATTACTAATTAAAATAAGAAAAAAGATAAGTTATATATATAAAAGTGAAAGCACATATAAGTTATGAGGATCTAGAACTTTTTGTTATAAGTTAGTGATCATTGATTTGATTCTTATGCATAATACATGTTTTTATAAGGAGAGCTAAACCTTAGTCTTTGTTTCTATAAAATTATGGTATGATTGCTACGTATTTTTAAATGTGCATGAATTGCTTTGATGGATGCAGATTTTGGTTTGTCCTTAGTGAAATTCTTTTGGCACGTGTTGTTATTTTATTTGTGTGAATTTTAAGGGCCATTTATATGCCATCTTTTGTCTTCATAATGTGGTGCAGCCCATTTATTTAAATTCTGATGCAGTGCAGTTTGACTTTATAAAAATATGCAGTGCTTATAATATTATATTGTTAGACCATTAAAATATATAGTTTGAAAACTGGTTCAATGTTGGAAAAAGTTCCAAATAAAATGACGTTGTTTTGATTAGGAACCTTAATCCACATTTTCTTTTGAAAAAAAATATGATACATTGAATTATAAAGGCAACATTTAAATTATAGTGTTTAAGTAGTGATTACGTGTATAAGCGTTGGCTAATTGTTTGCTAACTGGTGCATGATTTAAAAAATAAATAAATAAATAAATATATATATAGTTGTTGCTGGAATATTTGGAGCAGTGATTTTATTTCTGGATTGAAAAAGAAATTATTATCAAAGTCTTGAACGTGCAATTTTTTTTTTTTTTTTTGGGAATGCCTTTGGTATGAGTAAGCGGGGTTTCATAGTTTGGGATGAGTTATGGCACATAAAATCATGAAACGAGGATAAGGATAAGGGTATCATATATGGTTTTTAGAGTGAAATAGTGTTGTGCAGAATTTTTCACTTTAATGTTTTAAGTAACTCATATAAGCATTACCCCACAATGGCGCAGTTGGCCTTGGAAACGCACCTTTCTCACTTGCAGGTCAGTTAAAACCTAAAACAGGTGGAACGTTTTCGTATTGTTTGACGCCAATGTATGAAGGAGATCGAAAACCTAGCTATCTCCATTTTGAGATCGTGGTGAGGTTACTGTTGAAGGTGCCGTTTCAACCCCTTTAGTCATAAACAAAGCACGGCCAACCAAGTACTACCTGGTGATGGAATCAATATGTGTGGGAAGTAGGATTGTGCAAAAATAACTGTTCTGTATTGTACTATAGTTAACTCTGTACTATATTATACTAAAAAAACTTATCCATTCTTCCTAAAAGTTCAGTATATTATTTTATGGTTCCGTTTTTAAAAACTGAACTTATAATAGTTTCGGTTTAATTAACTGTTAGAATTACTGCTTCGTCTTGTCAAGAAAACGTTGTTTAATAATAAAATATTAATAAAAGAAATCATTCACATAAAAAATTAAGGTTTAATACCCAACTTTGTCCCTAGTTTGGTTGACAAATCTCAATTTAGTCCCTCTTTAGAAAAGTGTTTGAAATTGGTTCTTACTTATAAATTTTTGAGTCAAAATAGTCCCTTCCGTTAAATAATGACAAACAGTGTTAAATTCTTTTTTTCTCTCTTCTCATTTTCTGTGCATTGCAGGTTTTTGTCAACATTTACAGTATTTAATGATTATTGTACTTTTCCCAATAAAATTTAATATGATTAAATAAAAAATTTAATTTTTTAATGATTTTTTTGTTTTTTTTTTAAATTTTATGATTTATAACTAAATAATATTTTGTTTTTATGATGTATATAACTAAATAAAAAATAAAATTTAAACAAAAACAAAAAAATTTAATATCCTTTATTGAATAATAAAGTCAAAAAAATTTAGTTGGAATACCTTTCTACTTCTTTATAAATGTGATTCTCTTTAAAAAAATATTTTTATTTAGTTAT
>NC_028352.1:25260811-25263871 GCF_000741045.1 Vigna radiata var. radiata | reverse complement strand
GCACAGAAAATAAGAAGAGAGAGAAAAAGAATTTAACACCGTTTGTCATTATTTAACGGAAGGGACTATTTTGACTCAAAAATTTAAAAGTAAGGACCAATTTCAAACACTTTTCTAAATAGGGACTAAATTGAGATTTGCCAACCAAACTAGGGACAAAGTTGAGTATTAAACCAAAAATTAATTTGTCTAAACTGAACTGAACTGTTTTAGTGTTAACAAACTGAACTGAACTGTTTTTGTTTTATAAAACTGGACTGAACTGAATTATACTAATTGTACTAAACTATAGTATAAACTGATTTGAACTACTAACTATATTAATTTTAAATTGAATTGTACTAATTTTAAACTGGATTGTGTTTATAATAATTTAAACTGAATTGTGTTTATTATTTCTCTAATTTGCACAATATAATAAGAAATAATAAAACTATAAGACGAAAATATTATTTTATATATTATATATTATAGTTTGTTTAAGCAGGGAGAAAAATATATTTTAGTAGCTGTAATTATATTTTGGATAATGATATTTAGACAACATTTTTTTAATAACATTTGAACATTGATTACGTGTCAATCTGTGATTGGTCAAAAATTTCTCCACAATCAATAATAATAATCATAAACATTATTATGGAATAATTTTTGACCAATCACATATTGACACGTAATCAATGTTCAAATGTTATAAAAAAATATTATCTAAATATCATTATCCTTATATTTTAAGGGATTGTAATTAATTTTTTGTATTGATGATATTATTTCATAAAAGTTTATTTATTTTAAACTGACTTATTTTACCGAGGCCAGCTACATGATATTGTAACTGCAACACGTTACAAAATGTTATTTAAATGATTATAAACACGATTAAATGTATTAAGTTTTTTTAACATATTTCTACCTATTTAATAATATGTTAAAGAATATAATATATTTAAAATATTATTTTTTTATATAGTTTGTTTTTCTTTATGATTTCTATTACTTAATCATTTAATAAAATTAAATTTTAAAAATATATATTTTACTTTTATTACTTAAAATAATATTATTTAAAAAGTAATATATATTTATTGATAAAAAATATAAAAAATTATGATAAAAAATTTTGTTTTAAAAAATTAATTATTAATTTTTTATGTGAATGATTTCTTTTATTAATATTTTATTATTAAACAACGTTTTCTCGACAAGACGAAACAGTAGAATGAGAACTAGAGAAAAAGAAAGAGTAGATACAGTTCTGATAGTTGACTGAAACGTAAGTTCGATTTTTAAAAACTGAACCATAAAATAGTATATGAACTTTTAGTAAGGGTGAATCAGTTTTTTTTAATATTATATAGTACAGAACAGTTATTTTTGTCCGACCCTAGTTTTAAATATAGAAAACATTTTATTCTAAATTTTTTATAGTATAATATTTATGTTCATTAATTAATTAATTAATTTAAATTTTATTGATAAAACTAATTTAATTGTAAATAAACATTTATCTCAAATTTCTTTTCTTTTATAGTATAACATTATTTTCACAATTATTTATTAATATTTTTTTACTTTTTTTTATAATTTAATTAATTCATTCATTCAAATTTTATTGCTAAAAGTAATTTTAATTATAAGAAAAAATTCATCTCAAATTTTATTTCTATTATAGTATCAGATTTTTAAGCATTAGTTATTGATATTTTATTATGCTTTTAATTTTTGTGCTAATTAATTAATTAATTCATTTACCTTTTATTAATAAAAATAATGTTAATTATAGGAAAAAATTTATTCCAAATTTACTTTCTTTAATAATATAAGACTTTTATTATCAATAAATTATTTATTATTGATTTATTTAAGAATATTAATAAATTTCAATTAATAATGGAATGAGCTATGTTGACCCAATAGAAAAGCTCATCAAAACTAGAGTTGTTAAAATAATTGAAATTCATTGGTCAATCAATTTGGAACCCTACTTACTAAGAATTCAGTTCACCAATTCATTTAATTGTTTCAATTTATTAGTTAACACTCTTTCTTATTCTATTAATGATAAAAAATATCAATTTTAGATACTTATTTATTGTATTTTTTTATTTATTTGAATTGTCTTTTTGGATTTTAACATCATTTTGGATTACAATTTATTTAAATTTGAATTAAATTTCATTTTTTTACTTTTTTGAAATTGAAAAAAAGACATTTATAATTAAGTGAGTTAGTGAACCGACTCATTTAATTCGTTAACCCGTTCTTAACACGACATCATTTATAAGACTAAATTATGTAACGTCTTCATATTTTGAAGTTTAATTAACAACACGAAATGAGTATATGACAAAAGTATTACTTTTAAGAAAAATAATATTGTTGAAAGAGAAACAGCAAGTGCAAAAACATTGTGAAGTCTGAAATCAGGACTATATGTACAGTAAAAAATGGGTGTTGATGCTAATGAAGAATATATCAGATATAAGGTATTAAATACTGATAACACAGATAATTTCATTCACTATATATAAGAAGGCAGCATCAATTACAAATCCATTTGAAGCGGTTGATTTTTTATCCATTACATGATGACAATGCTTCTACGCTATTCATGTTTTCTCATAGTCTTTGTATTTCTTCAACACATTTCCTTCTCAAAAGCCCTTAAAAGCAGTTTCAGTGTGGAGATGATCCACCGTGATTCACCAAAATCACCATTTTATCGTCCTACGGAAACTCATTTCCAACGAGTTGAAAATGCCATTCTTCGTTCCATCTATCGTCACTAGTAAAAAAAAGCAATATACAGCGCACATTATGCCACGGTTCATCCGAAACCGCATCATAATGTTGTGTGATGGCAGTTTTGTAAATAAAACTAACTTATATGCCGCGGCATATACCCCAGTCAACCAACCCCTTTGACGCCACGTCAGAAAAAAAATTTAATGCAGGGGGAATAGGCCGCGGTTAACTGGGGAACCGCGGCCTATTCCCCCTGTAAATTTATTGCAGACTGACTGATGGGGAATGTCAGCAGGTTGCAGGGGGAATAGGCCG
>NC_028352.1:25253752-25257746 GCF_000741045.1 Vigna radiata var. radiata | reverse complement strand
TATCACAAAAACAGACCTACAATTTTAAAAAACTGCAGGGGAATATGCCGCGGTTCTTACCACAACCGCGGCATATACTTTCTCGTTTTAATTTTTTTTTTTAAAAAGAGACTATAGGCCGCGGTTCTTGCACTAACCGCGGCCTATAGTGGCACCTTTTGCCGCGGTTCAACCGCGGCATATAGTGGAATATATTTTTTTTTTTAAAAAATAACTTTGGTAGCAGGTCTTTATACAACCGCTGCATATTGCGGAACTTATATACCACGGTTGTAACCGCGGCCTAAAGTATTTGACTTTCTACCGCGGCTGAATATACCGCGGTTCGTAAACCACGACCTATAGTGAAAAATAACCGCGGTAAAATCCCCTCGCTGCACTAGTGCGTGCTAATTACTTCAACCTAGACTCAAACGATGTTGAGAGCACTGTAACACCAGCTTCAGGAGACTTCCATGTGAACTATTCAGTCGGAACTCCTCCAGTCCAAATCCTTGGTATAGTTGATACTGGTTCAGACTTTATTTGGATGCAATGTCAACCTTGTAGAAAGTGTTACAAAGAAGACAAACCCATATTTGATCCTTCAACTTCAAGGACATACAGTAGAATGCCTTGTGTTGCTGCTGAATGTCTGAGTTGGAAACATGCTTTTTGCAATTTTAACAATGGAAAACACTGTGCATATAAAAGTCTATGGTGATGGATCAACTTCAGAAGGAGATTTCAGTTGGGACACCATTACTCTAACTTCCAGTACGGAAAATGTTCCTGTAGCATTTCCCCACAGTGTGATTGGATGTGGACACACCAACTATGGACTCTTTGATAAGGAAAGCTCTGGCATAGTTGGCCTTGGAATCGGACCTTTCTCACTTGCAGGTCAGTTGAAACCTAAAACAGGTGGAACGTTTTCCTATTGTTTGACGCCAATGTATGAAGGAAATCCAAAACCTAGCTATCTCTATTTTGGAGATCGTGGTGAGGTTACTGAGAAAGGTGTCGTTTCAACTCCTTTAATCATAAACAAAGCACGGCCATCCATGTGCTTCGTGGTGATGGAAGCAATCAGTGTGGGAAGCAATAAGAGAATAGAGTTTCCCAGATACGGTCAAGATGGAAACATCTTTATTGACTCAGGGGCAACGATCTCTTATTTGCCCTATAAAGTTTACTCAAGTTTGGAAAGAGAAATGATAAATGCAGTTAAGTTACGTCGTACTAAAAGCCCAATAGAATTAGAGTCTCCCTTTTCTAGCAATTTGATATTAGATTAAGCATCCCGTTATTTTGACACCCTATATTTGACACTCATTTGACACTGCCATGTGTCAACGTGCTATTGGCTACTTTTTTTTGTTTTTTTTTTTTTTTAAATTTGGCCTGAAAAATGTAGAGGTTTTCAGAGAAATTGTATTCCTTTTCTACCCCTGGGCATTTTTAGTTTCAGTGTGAAAGATTGTTTCTCTCTCACATTGGGGTTTCTCATCGTCGTCTCCATTAGCGTTCACAGAGTCGTCTTCTCCATCAGCCGCTGACAGTGTCGTCGTGTCCATTGCTCTCCAGTGCTCTGAAATGGCAAGTTCCGAATTGGACCATCGCTAGACCAAGGTAAGTACTTTTATTGTCGATTTGGGGTATTTGGATTTATGTTTGGGTATTTGGTTTTAGGTTTGGGTTTTGGGTTTTTTTGTGGTTTCTTGTGGATTGTCTATGGTGTTTGTTTGTTATTTGATTTGGATTGTTATTTTGTTATGGACAATTGAGTGTGCGTCATTCATTTTCAACCATGTATATTAGCGTTCTCAACGAACGGTTGACAGAGGACCAAAGGGAAGTCATCTCCAAGACTCCATTTTTTTTGTTTTTAGAGTTCAGTGGTAAAGTGACATTGAATGTTAAACTTTTGCGTGAGTTAACCAAGACATGGGTGGATTCCACCAACTCTTTTATTATTGCAAACAAGCATTTCAATATCAATGAAAATGAATTTTGTTCAGGAATAGGATTGAGTTTAGATGGTGAAAGCATAAACTTGAAGCATTCTTCAGTGGGTAATAGTAAATGTGTGAAGTATTTAGGTCAGGACATTACCCATTTGAAATTCATTTTCAAATTTTTGTTGAAAAACACAAAAAAACCCTTCCTTGTGAGGTTTTTTGTAGCTTGTACATCCTGTTAGGGATATGTGAGATTTTAATCCCAAATCGTAGTGGATGAGTTTTTCCTGTATTGTTTCGAATTGTGGATGAGTTGAGTAGTTTGAGTAAATACTGTTGGGGTGGGTTAGTTTATCGTTATTTGTTAGACAATTTGAGTGAAGCCTCAGATTCTGTGAAGAAAGGCAAAGCAACAAGCAATGTTTATGTTGATGGGTGTGTTTACATGTTGCGGGTACTAATTTCACAAGTAAAGTTTGGTATATTTGTTATTTGATTACGAGTAATATATAACAATTACTTGTTTATTAGGTTTGGTTTTGTGAGCATTTCATGGCTCCTGAAGGTGCAATAGCGACAGTTCCAAGGTTCTTGGACTGGATGAATAGAACTGTTGGAGACAACATTGTGAAACGTGTGTTTGAAATGGGTTTGGTATGTTTATGATTTTGTTGTTGGAAGTCCCACATCGACTAGAGATGAGGCCATTTAAGTGTATATAAGTGGGTGCAAACCTCACCCTACAAGCTGGCCTTGTGGGGTTGAGTTAGGCTTAAAGTTCACTTCTAACATGGTATCAGAGCCATGACTGGAGCCCATCCTAGCGATTTCTGTTGTCGTTTGGCATATTGATCCACCCGCTATCGGGCCGCTATCGGACCACCCATTAAAAAGTCTAATCTCACGCTCGAGATGTATATACCTCGGCGTGAGGGGGGTATGTTGGAAGTCCCACATCGACTAGAGATGAGGCCATTTAAGTGTATATAAGTGGGTGCAAACCTCACCCTACAAGTCGGTTTTGTGGGGTTTAGTTAGGCTTAAAGTCCACTTCTAACAGTTTTTTATCTTGAATGTTAATTTAAATTAACAGTAGTTTTATAACATTTTATATGTTATTAAATTGCAGGTTCATGTTGTAGATGAAATTAGTGGTGTAAGGAAGGATGACAAAGATGTCATAGAAGAAGAAGCAGCACCAAAAAACTATGCAGAGCGAAGAAAAAAGAAATTGCTAAAAAAAGAACACAGGTAGAGTTTGATGCGCACTGCAGAGGATCAGAAGTGTTTAATTGAAAAACTTAAAAGGGAGGTGAATGACTTAGAGCAAGAGTTGGAGAAAGAGAAGGCCAAAAGAAGAAGTAAAAAGTCAACTGCAGATGACGGTTTTCAGAGTGCTGGATGTCCACAAGCAGCAACTGACGATGCATTCGTTTCACCTGTTCGTTTGTCAGCCGAGGAAGGGGGTGGAATGAGTAACAATGAAGAAGGTCCATTGTCGCCAAATGCACCAGGTGGAATGGCTGACAAGCAATCACAGCTGAGGACTTATGTTAGGATTGGTTCAAGAAGGAGAGTTAAGAGCAAAGCACTTAGGACACCTTACACAGGAAATGTATGAGTTAGAAAGACAAAGGATTAACTATTGTGTTAAGCTGGAACAAAAGTATTGTGTATTTAAACCTAGTATTTGGTTCAATATGTATAACATTGATTTATTTTATGTTATTGGAAATCAAATGTTTNTTTTATTTAAAGGCTTCAAATTAATGTATGTGGAAACAAATGAATCAATGGTTGTGTAGTGGTAATGTATGTTGAAAGAGATGATTGAATCAGAAATAATGTAATGTGGTCAAAATCCAATGAAGTGCAGTGAATTTCCAATGTGTTTGCTGTGAAATTGAGTTCTGTAATTGATTACAGGACCCTGTAATCGTTTACACGAACAATAACAGGAATTTGGACATCCTGTTCAACTGAAGGCGCCACCAGTTTCAACGTGGAGGACCACTCTGTGTTCTGTATGGAAATCCTTGATTGAACTTGTGTTT
>NC_028352.1:25251358-25251800 GCF_000741045.1 Vigna radiata var. radiata | reverse complement strand
TGTGAAATTGAGTTCTGTAATCGATTACAGGACCCTGTAATCGTTTACACGAACAATAACAGGAATTTGGACATCTTGTTCAACTGAAGGCGCCACCAGTTTCAACGTGGAGGACCACTCTGTGTTCTGTATGGAAATCCTTGATTGAACTTGTGTTTTATTGTTTCTTGAGTGATGAGTTAGTTGAACCTTATGTTTTGGGTCCCCCATCATGGTGGGAGAGACCACCCATGATGGAAACCTCAAGTTAAGTGAAGTACCTGTGAAATTGAGTTCTGTAATCGATTACAGGACCCTGTAATCGTTTACACGAGCAATAACAGGAATTTGGACATCCTGTTCAACAAAAGGCGCCACCAATTTAAACGTGGAGGACCACTGCGGACCACTAATTTATATGAGTGTTCATTGACTGATTAATTGTTCCTTCAATTTTAGTTGG
>NC_028352.1:25213521-25251298 GCF_000741045.1 Vigna radiata var. radiata | reverse complement strand
ATTGCCAAGTCTTGCTTCTACGCTGTCCAATAATATAAGATGAATCCAAAGAAGTACGAACCCTCCACTACAAGACATAAAGAAAACATTGTTAATATTAACAACAAATTATCCAACTAAATAAAAGTAAGAAACTTTATCTTACCTTTGGGATTTCGGAAGTCATTCCAACTGAACACAAAATCAAAACACCAAAGAAGCCAAATATCAATAGTTGGTTAGGGTTTACAAAAACAAAATTAACCCCTAAACAACAACATTATATTGAGAACCGAAATGATACACAAAAACCTAAAACACCAACAACATTATATTGAGAACCGAAATGATACACAAAAACCCAAAACACCAACAACATTATATTGAGAAGCGAAATGATACACAAAAACCCAAAACACCAAAACGCGAGAATGCCAGCAAATGACGAAACAAAGACGAAGCCCAACCAAACCAAAAACGACATACCCACACTACGGGCTTACCTTCTCAATGATCGCCTTCCCCTGCTTGAGATAAAACCAAAGTAACGCAACAATGGAGATGGTGGCAAACGAAAGACGAAGGGACCTGTTGGAGAGAAAATGAAACTGTTCACAACAAAAGTGAAAGACGAAAACGAAACCGCCAAATCCAAAATCATATTCAATATTTCATTATACCACTTCTACCCCCGTCAATTTATTACAAAAGCTTTTTCAATTTAAAATAAATAACCCAATAGAAATTTGACACCTGGACGGTGTCAAATTTGTGTCAAATGTGGGTGTTAAACAAACATTTTCCTTATATTAATGTCTCATCACTGATTTTTCCTTGAAAGGAGCAATAGTATATGTACACATGCAACATTCTTACTATTCTTACTGTTGAATGCCACATTTTTTGCAGAACCTTTGGTACTTTGGATTCGTTTAGGTGAAGTTCCATGTGATGTAGACATCTTTATAAGGCACCAAGAAGGTAACTATAGAGACGTTAGGCATTCATGCTTGAATGAATGTGACTGTAAAGTCCATTTAGTGTAAGAGGGGAGTGGACTAGTTCATTCTTGAGTGTATATATTATGGTGTAGCCTGGATACACTCCATCCTTTTTCACATTTGTTTTTTTCTTCTTTATCAATGTAGAAAATTTTATTTACTAAGTTTTATTATATCAATTTTTATATTTATTTTATTTATTTTAATTAATTTTACATTTACATTTATTATTTTAATTGATATTTAATGTATACAATCTGAATTGACATTTAATGTATATAATCATTAAGTAGATTAAGTAGAAAAAATAAATTTCTTATGAATTTTTTTATTTTATTTATTTTAATTAATTGTATTATATATATATATATATTACATTTTTTATTTTAATTAACATTTAATGTATATATTTATTATTTTAATTGACATTTAATGTATAATTTATTATTTTAATTGACATTTAATGTATAATTAGGTAGATTAAGTAGAAAACGACAAATTTCTTATGAAATTCTTTTATTAGATAATGAAGATAATCGTGCACTGGACTCCATTTGCTGCAATTTCTTGAGGTGGGATACATGAATAATATATGCTCGTGTTATCGAAGGCTTATGCCCTTAGGTAATTACCGAATAGTTTTATCCTTCGATAATTATCTAAAGTTTTTTGTCACCGGTAATTACCGAAAGGCAAAAGGCCGTCGGTAATGTTTTTGATATGCATATTATCGAAGACTTTTTGGTTGTCGTATGACCGTCGGTAATTACACTTTATCGATGACTTTTGTGCATTATCGAGTAAATCCTGGTTTTTATCTGCATATAGGTTTTGATTGTTTGGGTATTGAATTGTCCTTGTGTGAGGGTGATGGTGGTTTCCTTCTTTTGTGTGGTAGGAAGGCATATTCCTTAGTTGAATTGCAGGACTACTCAAACGTATCTGTAGGGGAGGCTATAGATTACACTGTAGGAGCGACTATAGTCAGTGAGGTACGATATAGGATGTGACTGATTCTTTTCACCATGGTGTTATGGTATCCGAGGAGGCTTATGGTGGTGATCATGATGGGTTAATCATGATGGAGTTACACATGTTAATGAGTATGGTGATCATAGAGCATCGGTAAAATGCTATGTTGGCAGTAATGGTATCAAGTGGTATAATCGGAATAGGTGCTACTATGAATATAGATTATTAGTTTAAGTGTGTGATGTTAGTGGAAATCGAGGATCGAGCATAAATTATTGAGTATTCATATATGTTTGATTTGTTATGTTTTGAGGATTAGAAATCTTGTTGTAATTATTTATGTGTATGGGGTGTTTGAATATGATTGATATAATCAGTATCTTGCTATGTGATTGATTATGGTGGATATAATCAGTATATATGAATATTATTGTCATGATTGTCTTACTGGTAGCTTACCCGATATGTGTTTGTGTTTGTATTTGTGAATGAAATTATCAACGATGATCGCATAGTGCGTCATACGTAAGTAGATAATGTTACATATGCTTAAGAGGTGTGATTGACTCGAGAGAGGATGGGAAAAACCTTAGAATTCAATTAAAGCTATTTTTTTTATAAGTTAAAACAATATAATTGAAGTATTTTTTTTCGTTATTTTATTTTTCAAAATAATGTAATTGGATAAGTTTTTTTAGTATGTTTCTATGTTATGATAAATTTTGAATTTTATCAGTTTTTAATAACCCGTGACAACTCTAAAATCGGGATGTTAGATATTGGTCATGTTTATTAATTTATTATTATGTCATGTGACATCTTTAGTTACATCAGTCTTCTATATTAATTTATAATTTTCATTTAATTTATCTTTAATTACAAAGAATCCTTTTTAATATATTTATTTTTACATTACATACAGATTATGTCCTTCGTAAACTTTTTTTGTCTTAATGCCCCTACTTTACATACGTACTTTACGAAGGGAAAATAGATAAGAAAAAATCTGTATATAACTTTTATAAATTTGTATGTAAAATTAATACATAATACTTGCATTATTTACGAATTAAAATTTATAGGTAAATATTGGTAGGTAATTTATGTTTTTCTTGTAGTATAAGGTTCCTTAAGTTCTATTGAGAATGACGAGTCATTATCTTTAAACCTCGATCAGGGGACTTATGTTCCTACCATACCCAATAATCTTACATTACTTAAGAGTCAAGGTTAAACACAGTTCAAATATCTCCCATATATAATATTGCCAAGAGATCAGTTCTCTCACAAATGTTATTTTACTTTTTTTTTATCATTTGAATCAACTATTTTATTTGCAAAAGATTTTAAGTTCTAATCTTACTCATTATTTGATCATGCTCAAACATAAGCTGTAACATGCTCACAAATGACATATAAAATGACAAATTTATTGACTTTTGGGCCTTTTGGTTGGTAATTAGGTCAATTTTAATTAAATGATCATTTCAAAATCTATAAATACATAGGTAAAGTAAAGAAGTGTGTGACTACATTCATTGTGGATTTAAGACTTTACTGTGATAATCTATCAGACACCTATAACTGATTTGAGGCGGAGTGTCTTGGACAGGTACCCACTCGTTTGACTTGGAATTTGAACGGAGTATTATTGAGAGGCACCCACTTGCTCGGCTTGAAATTTGAAGATGAAGAACTGAGGACAATGTTTAACATAGACCTAAGATGATGTTAGAGGATTGGAAGAAAAATTATTTTGATTGTGATTCTCGACCCCACACCCGAAACGTATACGTTGTTCAAATTGAATTTCATCTACTAGTATAAACTTGATATTCTTTTTATATTTACTTTTGATTCACAAGATCTCCAATAAAGATATATATAATAAAATTTTAGGTTTTTCCTTCATCTTCACCCAACATAGGAACATATCACAACATGGATGAATTTTTGAAAGAAATTAAATTTTGCATTAATTATTGAAATCAAGACATAAAGAGAGGGTGTTGATGCTAATCAAGAATATATCATATATAAGGTATTAAATACCGATAACAATTATTGCAGATAATTTCACAGTCACTATATAAGAAGGCAGCAACAATTACAGATTCATTTGAATCGTTTGTCTGTTTATCCACTAATCTTATGCATGTACATGATGGCAATGCTTCTACGTTATTCATCTTTTCTCATTGTGTTGCTATTTCTTCAAAACATTTCCTTCTCAAAAGCCCTTAAAAGCAGTTTCAGTGTGGAGATGATCCACCGTGATTCACCAAAATCACCATTTTATCGTCCCACAGAAACTCATTTCCAAAGAGTTGAAAATGCCATTCTTCGTTCCATCCATCTTGCTAATTACTAAATGATTACTAGATGTTAAAATCACAAAAATCACATTCAATAAAGCTACTAGATGTTTTAAGTAAGCTGCTGGAATAATCTTTGTTGATTAAAATTTAATGGAGTCGGTACTGGAGTTTAAGTGATAATGCGTACAAGCTGTTTTAGAATTTTGGTTTAAGATTATTTTTTTGTGTGGTTATGTGTATGATTCATGAAATAAGTTGCTGTTGTTTTTATAAAATTGAGCTATTAAGAGTTGTTTGTGTAAAGTTGATGTATTGTTGTGGTTTTGGATGGGGGAATATGGGGGTTTTGGTTCGAATATATTAGCTGTTTTTAAGTTATATAGGTGTTAAGTGCATGTGCTTGTGATGAGAGCATGATGTTTTAGGAATTGTGAAAGTTTATGTCCGAATGGTGTGTGAGCATGATGAGATGTTGTTTGGGTGGAAGATTTTAGTTGTTGATGTTGTGTTAAGTTTCTCTTATTGTAATCGTAAAGTCAGGTTTGTATTTTTGCCTGTATAAGGTAGTGGAAAGTAGTCTTTTTACCTTTGAGACAGTGAAAGAGATACTAGAAAGAGAGGATTATGGTGTTGTTCATTTCATCTGTGTGAGGCAGTGGAAATGAGTCTTTTTACATATGTGAGACAGTGGAAATGGATCATTTTTGTCTATGCGAGACAGTGGAAAAAGAGGTTATGGTGTTGACTGGAAAAAGATCTTTTTTGCCTGTATAAGGTAATTAATGGAAAAGGAGAGGTTATGGTGTAGTTCCTTTTGTCTTTGTGAGACATGGGAAAATAATTATTGGTGTGACGGTAGGTCAGGAAAGAATGAGATATTGTTGATATTACTTTATGATAATGTGTGTTTATGTGATGTGAATGTAGTTTGGATTTATAAACGAAATTGTTGGTTTGAAAAATGTGGGTGAGTATAACTATTATTTATTATCTTGTATTATTTTTTGGTTAGCTCATTCTTGTTTGTTTGTATTTGTATAATGATTATATAATTTATGTTATTGTACGAGAGTAAATGACATGACGTTGATGTCTAGAGTTAGGGAACCCATGATGAAAACTTATGAGAGTTTTGAAATGTATTTGAGATAATAATTTTATTTTAAATTGTAATTTTTGAATGATATGGCATTAGAACAATGTTCGCTTATGTGAGAATTCGTGATGATATTTGACGCTTTATATCTTAATTAAATGAATGTTTTATAAACTACACGTGACATTCTAAAATGGGTGTTACAAAGATGTCAGGTTGTTCCTGTGCTCGATTTGTTAGAAAATTGAGCTTCCACCAAACTCAATTATTAGTACTAGCTATGTTAAGAGAGGCTTTCTGTTTTCGCAATGTTGGTGCTTTCACTAGTTTGGTGTTTCTGTATGCCTTGCTCTTAGGGTTTCTTTATGTCTCAGATAGAGGCCTTTGGTGTCGTACTGAGTTTGGTGCTTCATCATGCATTTTCTTCGTGGAGTAATTCTTTACCTCTGGTGTCTCGTTTGGAGGACTTTTGTGCTTTGATTATACTGTTTTGGTGCCTTGCTTTGAAGTCTTTAGTGCCTTGTTTAGAGGAATTTGGTGTATCGCTCGGAGGGTGTAATATGCTTTTTTGTGCGTGGCATTTCATGTTCTAGGTTGACTTAAAAAAAATACTTCGATACACAAGTCTCTTAAGAAGTTTTACAAAGTTAGGTCATAAAAAATGTGTCTTTTTCATCTTTATAAACCTCGAAATGACAATTAAATCAGATCTATTAATTATTCATTTATAATTGTTATTATTTCTATTAATTACTGTTATCGTTATTGATTATCCTTTAATTATCTTAACAACTGTCTCTACTAATAGGTTCGTGATTTGTTAACCATTGGTCACTGGATCTATTGGCCAGACCAGTATATATATATATATATATATATATATATATATATATATATATATATATATATATATATATATATTAATAAAAAGTAAAACTAAAAATTAGATATTACAATTGTTACAAAATATTATTAAATTTTATATTGAAGTTGTAAAAAAGTATAAAAAGATAATAAAATGTATATAAAAATAACTATGTAACACTTAAAAATAATTACTATTTATGAATGAAAAATTTCTACAAATAATGAAATCAATAAAATAAGATGTGTTAATAAGAGTAAAACCGATATAAGAAAATATTCACAACAAAAATGGTTAAAAAGTAATCTCTTTATTATTGTTATAAATTTTGTTTTCTTAATTTTTTACTGTATAAAATAAATTAAAAAATAAATATTTATTTTGATTACGCAAAATATAACCATTTTTTTAATATAATTAACCAATTGTAATTTAAATTATTATTTTTAACATTTTATTTATTTTTAAAATTTGTTACGATAACTAAAAGACTTATTGAAATAAGTTAGAGTAAAGGAAAGAAATGATTGGCAGATAAATTTCAATTATTTTCCTTTTTAATTTGATTATGTTATATTGCCCAAATAATTTCAAGCTATGATGCATCTAAAATAGTGGTTATTTATGGAATAAAATCACTCCTACAAACAAATAATTCCGATGCAACCAATCAAAGAGGGAAATTCTTGTTTAAATTAGGGCCATTTACCTTTTTTTAAAAACATTTTTAATTTCACATTTTGAATTTCAAAAGCCAACATCAATGGCAAAACAAAAGTCACTACTTAGAATAAATAAAACACATAATTGTGTGAGTATCTTCTTAACTTTCTAAAGATACATATATTATATATATTAAAAAAATTATTCTTCTAAATATTTTACATTCATATTTTTTATTATTATTTTACCTTATTCTATGTCAAATAGAATATCATGGTATAATTACTCAAAGTAAAATATTATAAAAGACATAATAACCTGTATTTTCATATATATGTTTTCATACATAAGATTTTGTTTTGCACAGTTTGGTTTCATTTGGGTTTGGCGCTTTTTCCCCCTTTTAGTTTCTGCCACTTCCTTCACGTCAATGGTTCGATTCTCTGCACCACTTTTCCCTTTTCAATTTTTAAAACCTCTTTGTATTTTCTCTCTTCTTTTCTCTCTCATGTGATTTTTTCAAAGATTCCTCTTCTTTTTCTTCTTCTCTTTCTTTTTCTTCACAGTCTCACTTCCAATGCCCTCTCCCCCTTTCTCTTCCGCCGTTGTAAAGGTACTCACTTTCTCTCTTTCGTTTCCACTACGAGTGTCTTGTCGTTTATATCGTCTTATGTGGTTTTCGGCCTTTTCAGGATGCAAAAGTGCTTATGGTTGATACTGGTGGAATTGGCTGCTAGCTTCTCAGCTGTCCGGCTTCCCTGACATTCAATACCTTATAGTTTTCATCTCACTTCAATTTTCACTTCTTGTAGCTGTCTGATGGAATCCCCCGTTGATGTTGTGCCAGCTGCAAAACGCCCCCGATCAATGGGTAAATTCATCGTTTCCTTCTCAATCTTTTGGTTGATTTTTAAATTTTGGTTTAATTTTAAATTTGACATTAATGTTGATCCTGGTGCACTATTTGTATTTTCAGAGTCTTTTCGTGTTCCCCTCTTTAGTTAATAGTTTATTGTGGATTATGTGCATGTTGCATGCGTAAAGTTTTGTTCTTTGATGTTTAGTTCATAATATTCGATATGTTTTTTTTTTTTTTTTAATTTTAGGATTTAACAAGTTTGGTTTGGGTGTGTGTTGCTTTGTGTGTGGTTTATAAGGATCATTGAAACCATTTGGGCCCTGCACTTGTTTGGATCGTAGACTGTGGCTTTGGATTTTGCATTTGGAACCTTTTTTAGACGGTAAAGTGTTGCATTTGCAACCCTTTTTGTTTCTTTCTGGTGATGCCAAAGAGTTTTGTGTCAGTCAGTCATGGACATTCGTTCATGGGTTGGCTTGGATTTAGTGGTATTAGCTTGCAGAACCAAAGTGATGATGTTTGAGTCACTCTTTATGAAACGGGGATGTTGGTGTAGGTAGAGTGAAGAAATGAGAAAAAATTTGGCAATCCGCAATCTGATATGTTCTAAATTGCACGAGAGCGGGGGTTGGGAGTTCTGTGATATGAAATTCTATTGATTTCTGGGCACCATTTGGCTTGGGCCATATAGTTATCCAATGGTCCACATATCTTTCCTGCTAAAAACATGTAAAATGGTAACTCCAATCCAAACATTTCATTTCAAATTTTTGAATTTGCTTGGTTTGATTTGATTAGTTGCTAGTTGGAGTTGAAACTGCTTTGTTCTTGTCTGGTATCTCACACGAGTCCAGTTGAAATATACAGGCCTTGAGAATGTTCGCTTCTGCTAATGTAATCATATTATGAATGTCAAATCCTTATGATGGATGGACTTATTGGATTGTGTGGTTCTGTAGAATATTCAATCTATAACACTTGAAGGAATATTTGTAGTTTGTTTCATTGAGTATAGTTTCATTTCTAAAACCAGGATTTTCTCCTGACCCTGGTAGAGACAAAAGACTGAAAATTTCAAGTTATAGCCTGTCATACTCAGCACATGATAAGACTTCGAATGTTGTTGATTACAACAATCCATTTGCAATATCTGATGTTCTGGATAATTTAGAGAGTGGAAAATTTGGAAGTGTCACAAAGGACATAGAAGACCTTATTGCCCAAAAAATGAAAATATTGGGCCCTTACTTTGTTAAATATCCCATACTTGTGGATCAATGGGTGAAAGCAATAAAGAAACATGATGAAGAAACTCCTAAGTTGGAAAATCAACTAGTTACTGTTTCGACGGATCAAAATGTTATAGATCTTGAGGAGGAACACACCAGAAAGGATGTCCCTGCAACACAAGATCCTATTGTGATTATTGATTCAGATGATGAAGATGATGGAGATGAAAAATCTATGGTCCCATTTCATGAAGTTGTGTTGCCGACACTAGTTGCACCGTCTCCTGCATTGAAGATAACTGTAAGATTTTTCTCTCTCCTTGTTTTGGTAATTATGTAAAATATGAACATTGAAATGATGAGTGCTAATGTGCATGAGCTTTTATTTGGAATGATTTGACATAGCTGTAGCATCTCTTGGGACATTTTGAGGCAGAAGATTCTTGTAAAATTAAGATTGACTCTTGAATTAGTTTTCTTTAATTTTGGTTCCTTAGAAAAATTATTGCCTTAAGTCACTTGTACATTTTACATATCCATCTTCCTTATATGATCCATTCCATATGTTTTAACTTTTTGGCATGTTAAGTTGGTGTGTAATTTTGCTCTTTGGCATTTTATGTTGTGTTTCTCCTAGCTGTTGCTAAAGTTTTCTCCATTGAACCATTTGCATTTATACCCTTTTCTCACATATTTATAATTACTTCAAGGTGATTACCATTGTATTAAATTCTCAAATTAGCTTGTTTTGTTGAAGCATATTAGTATACCTTCTCTGTACAAAGGCTCTGATGAATTACAGCATTAACAATAATTATTGTATTGAAGACTTTAAAGTTAAATGTTGAAGCATATCCCTCGTAAAATATAAGCAGTTAATTATAGTACCTTGGTTAAGTTTTAGATAAACGTGATTTTACGCCATGTAGTCTTGCACTCAGTTTGTTAGGGTGATGTCCTGTAGATGAAGTGTGTAAGAGACAGAATAGGTTGTTGTTTTGGGTCAGTATAAAAGAAAAAAAGCCACAAATATTGATGAGAGGCGATTGCATTTTTCTTTCCATGCAAAATCGTTATGAAGATAGAAGAAAGTCTAACATAATCCATTATTAAAAATAATAATATTAAATAATAACATAGTTATGAATAATAAATAAAACAATCTTTCTTTCCACTCATTTCATTCCAACCAAGCAACCCCTTCTACCATTTCTTACTTCTTTCATTCCCTCTATTTCTTTCCTCTCTACCAAATGGAGCACGAGTTTTGTAGTCATTGGCTGTCTTGCTAAACTTGAATATTCTTATGCAATATGAAATTTCCTATACGTCGGTCTTTTACTACATTCTTGGTAGCAGGGAAAGTACTAAGGTTGAAAATGAGAACAATGAAAATATTGGATGTATGTAGATTTATATTGTATCTAAATTTCGGGCCATTTATATTTTTTTCTTTACCCTTGATACTTGAGCTTTTCCAATTATTTCTCTGATTATATTGTGTAAATTGTTTTAAGTTGAATCAGCACATTTGCTTTTAGTTACCTTCCTCTGTAAGTTCTTTTTTTTTTTTTTTTTTTTTTTTTTTATAGTTGGATTTATATGTGTATTTTTAAAAGATGATTCTCACGAAGTGGGATAAGGTTTTGTTGTTTGTTTGCTTCCATGAGAAGCTGCTGGGTATTTCTTCTTTTCTTGTTTTTCATTTTAGTGCAAGTTGTGTCACTGACATACCTCACTAATCTACATATGCATTTTAGGGGTATCTACCTGCCATTCCTTACCTGGAAGAAAGAGATCTAATAATTGAGACAAGTATGGAGGATAAACCTAACAATACTCAGAACAATAGAGGCATTTATGTTGGTGTACAGGAAGAGGAAGAAGATGAGCTTGATACTGAAGATGACGGTCTAGGAGATATTTGGAAGGAGATGTCAATGGCAATAGAATGTTCCAAAGTATCATACTTAAATTTGTTGTATTTTTTCAATAATAATAATTGTCTTTGGCAATTAGTTTATCATCTATTCATTTGGATGATTTTTGCATGTAATTTAATCTGTAATGCTTCCTTCCATGTTATCTACATATTAGTTTTGAGGGTTGATAAGGCATCATATTTTTCTTATAGCATAGTTGCCTGGTTGGGTGGGTTTGTTACTTGTTAACTACATTATTCATTAATTTATGTGGACAATTGTTGTTAGTATTGTACATGTAGGCTATTATTATTATTTTTTTTTCTGATGTACACTGAAAATATTCTTTAACATTTCTGACAGCTGAACTTGGATAAGTTGTTTGTGTATTGCATATTCTAGATCTACAGTTCTTTGCATAGTGAATGTAATTTTATGTGTCGTGCGTGATGGCATATAATTATCATTATTAGCCTTGATTATTTTGCTCTCTCACTTAACCTTTATATGTTATACTTGTCTGCATTGCATATAACATGTAAATATCCCATGTTTTCCTTTTCTGCTCAGTAAAATTACTTGCACAAAAGTCATAGTAATTCAGTTTTGTGTACATTATTTCTTTCTTCAAATTCTACTCATAAGTGGCATTTTGAAAATGTCCTTTGGCATTGATCTGGTTTAAATCTATTTCCACTAGGATGTTTCTGTTGATCTCCAGCCAGATGAAGAAGCAGAAGAAGACTATGATGATGATGATTGTGATCATTCTTTTGTCTTAAAAGACGATCTTGGTTATGTTTGTCGCGTTTGTGGGGTTATTGGCCGGGGAATTGAAACCATATTTGAGTTTCAGTACAAGGTTAGAGTCTAGTTCCTGCATTCATGCTTTTTTCTTTATAAATAATGGTTAAAAACATTATTAAACGTCTGAAAATTGTGTTTTCAAGAATAGGGTTTGAAATTAGATGTTCAGGTTGAAAGTTTGGGAGGAGCAGGACCTAACAATGTGACAAGTGAAATGTTAAATTTCTCTGTACTTGTGTTAATGAAATTCTTGTGATAATTTACTGTTTTCCGCACCTCCTTCTGGAAAATATTTAATTTTGTTTGATCCATCTTAGTTCTCTTTAAGGACTTACCATCCTCTTTATTAAACCAACACAATACTATAGCAGGTAGATCATTATTCGAATCATGTGGTACTAGTTGCATTATAAAATTATTGTATAGTCTATAATGCTCATGATATATGTTCTGGACTAAGATCTTTGATTAGTAGATTAATTATGATCAGGACAGGAAGTGTTCTAAATTGATTTATAATTATCATATTAATTTTATTGAAGGTTAAACGCAGCACAAGAACTTATGCATCTGATTCATGGAATACCAAGAAAACAGATGCATTTGGAATTAATGTTGTTAAAGATGACCTCGTAGTTACTGAAATCCCAGCACACCCTAGACACATGAAACAGATGAAGCCCCATCAAGTTGAAGGATTCAATTTTCTTGTTAGAAATCTTGCAGGCGACCATCCTGGTGGCTGCATCTTAGCCCATGCTCCAGGATCTGGGAAAACATTCATGATAATCAGTTTCATGCAAAGTTTTCTAGGCAAGTATCCGAATGCAAGACCCTTAGTGGTGCTTCCTAAGGGAATATTGTCAACATGGAAAAAGGAGTTTCAAATATGGCAGGTGGAGAACATACCTCTATATGACTTCTACACAGTGAAGGCAGACACTAGAAGTCAACAACTTGAAGTGCTGAATCAATGGAGGGAGAAGAAGAGTATTCTTTTCTTAGGATACAAACAGTTCTCCACTATTGTCTGTGATAATGGAAACGATATATCATCACGTTGCCAAGATATTTTACTGAAAGTTCCTTCAATTCTAATTTTAGATGAGGGACACAATCCTAGGAATGAAAACACAGATATACTACAGTCTCTTGTAAAAGTTGAGACGCCTAGAAAAGTTGTACTGTCAGGAACCCTTTATCAAAATCATGTCAAGGAGGTGTTTAACATTCTAGATCTTGTTCGGCCGAAATTTTTGAAGATGGAAACATCAAAACCTATCGTGAGGCGCATCCAAAGTAGAGTTTATATACCAGGGATGAAAGGATTCTCTAATTTAGTTGAAAACACTTTGCAGCAGGACACTGATTTTAAAACGAAAATAGCTGTTATACAAGATTTGCGTGAGATGACAAGCAAGGTACTTCACTATTATAAAGGAGATTTTCTTGATGAGCTTCCTGGTCTAGTGGATTTTACTTTAATGCTCACTCTTAGCCCTAGCCAGAAGACTGAAGTAGCAAAAATAAAAAAACAATCTACAAGAAAGTTCAGGATATCTTCTGTAGGAAGTGCTGTCTATCTGCATCCTAAACTGAAACCGCTAGCAGAAAAAAATTGTGGTAAAACTCCTATATCCGATCATGTAATGGATGATTTGGTAGATAAACTGGATATTAGAGATGGTGTGAAGTCAAAATTTTATCACAACATGCTAAATCTGTGTGAATCAGCAGGGGAGAAGCTTCTAGTTTTCAGTCAGTATCTGTTACCCTTGAAATATTTAGAAAGGTTGACTATTAACTGGAAAGGCTGGAGTCTTGGAAGAGAAATTTTTGTAATCTCAGGAGATTCAACTCCTGAGCAGCGAGAATGGTCCATGGAAAAATTCAACAATTCTCGTGAAGCTAAAGTCTTCTTTGGCTCAATCAAGGCATGTGGAGAGGGTATCTCACTGGTTGGGGCATCCCGCATAATTATCTTGGACGTTCATCTCAATCCATCAGTTACACGTCAAGCTATAGGCCGTGCATTTAGACCCGGCCAGAAGAAGAAGGTGTTTGTGTATCGTTTAGTATCTGCTGATTCTCCAGAAGAAGAAGATCACCATGCTTGTTTCAAGAAAGAACTAATTTCAAAAATGTGGTTTGAATGGAATGAGTATTGCGGTGATCGAGCTTTTGAAGTTGAGGCAGTTGAGGTGAAAGATTGTGGTGATGAATTTCTTGAAAGTCCTCTGTTAGGGGAGAACGTAAAAGCTTTATATAGAAGGTCAATGACATTCTTGCCCTTTTTTCTTATCATATGCTTGTCTTGTTAGTTTGTATTATAACTCATATAGGAAGGTTTTGCTGCATGCTTAATTATAATCTACAGACAAGAAAGAAATATTTTGTACAAAATAATTTTATGGAAGCTTATCTTTTTACAATAAATATTGGGAATTTGGATTCTCTATTCATTTCTTCTGTCCTGTGCCTTCAAACTACACTGATGATCACTGATTTTGATATTCTAATTACGATCTACATACAGGAAAGAAATATTTTGGACAAAATGATTTGATAGAAGCCTATCTTTTTAGAATAAATGTTGGTCATTGATTATGTTAGAATCTGATTTGGCTTTCAATATTTAGACCAATCTGGAGAACTTAATTTTACAGGTTGTTCTTTGTTGTGTGTTTATTTAAAATTTGTTTTGTATTTCCATCCGATTTATTTACTTGTTGCTCTGAGAAATTTGTGATTCTGGTTTGGTTTTAGTGGTATTCATATGCAGTTTTGGTGTGTTTTGCAGGTGATTATCAAGTGAATCAGAGCCTGCTTATCTATATAACAGATCAATAGAATTTGACTTGTGCAAGCTTAGAACCCTCTCCTTCATTTTAACGTCCTAATCCTAATTTCATATGTATAAAGTTTAATGATTTTCTTCATATTTTTGTAATTATACTATGCTGCTCTTTATATAACAAGCTCAACTTGTCTTTTGTTCATTTGTTGTTAATTTATGTTGTTGCTTTTCTTCTTTTTAGTAATTTTTTTGGCTCATATTCTTACACATTATTTAGATATATTTGTTTGCAAATTAATATATAATAAGTTATATTACTATCAAAATCTAATTTTTAGACTTTCATCAGCAACCACTTTAAATATTCTTATAATCTATTAAATTTTTTAAATATGACCAATTTCTTTTAAATATAAAATAGAATTGATCATGTTTAAAATTTTATTAATTATATAATATTTCAAAAGTAAAATACATAAAAAAAAAACATTTTATCGAGGAGTATAATATATTATGTGCTCAACATAATTTTACAAGTTCAAAAGGAGAATTGGTTTTTTAATTTGATTATGACATGATAACATGATCCATTACGTGCTTAAGATATTTTTTCTTAAAAAAAATGGTTACTTTGAGTAAAGACCTATAATTGAATAGGTTAAATCTAAACTTTTAAATAATATCATCATTGGGTACAAAAGTATACAATCAATTATATGCTTAAGGTAGGTTATTGAAACACATAATCAATTTTATTTCACAAATAATTGATTATAAATTCATCTAAGTCATATAATTAATTATTACCTAAAAAAAATATTATTTTTTATGGCTTTAAACAGATCCAAAGAAACATAAATGAAATAACCTTGTAGTTAAGGACAAAAGGTAAATTTATTTGTAACTTGATTTTTTTTCTTTTAAAATAAACAACTTTTATATATATATACATATATATATATATATATATATAATTTGATAATGTGCTTACTAAAGTATAAATCATTTAATTGTTTTGATCTTATTATTTAATTTTCATAAATTTGATATAAATAAAAAGTAATATATAAATTGTACTTTAACTGATAAAATTTTATCTTTTAAAACAGAGGTATTCGTGTTAAACATTTAATAGAAATTACATGTGTTTTTTAATCAACTTTTAGTTATTATCTATGTTTATTTTTCTCTGAATTTTCCCCTGAAATTTCCACCGGTCACCGGTTGGTAAGTTCTCCAGTTAATATCGATCTCTCTCTGTCTCTCGCTGTCTCTCTATGTATTTCTCGCATTAGAATCGAACCTTCACAGATTAACCGTTGCAAAGTTCGCCGGAGAATCGGGTTCGGTCACCGCTCTCCGATGAACGCTATATAGAACACCATGGCGGAGCAAGGCAGCGCCGCCGTCAACGACGGCGAAACAGAACCGCAACAAAACAAACACCGCGTCCTCAACAACCACAGCGACAACAACGACGTAGACAACAACGACGAGAGTTTAGATCCAGAGTTGTTCTGCTGTTTGCTTCAGCCAGTCACCGCCGACAGAGATCCCGAGTACATTGGCATTCGCCGCCTCCTCCTTCTTCGGAAGGCGGAGGCCGGAATTATTCACCGCAGAGTATGCTCCGTTCAGAACTCGCACTCTTATCTAACGTTTCTGATAATTTTATCATCATAATCTGAAAATGGAGATTGTTTAAGTGCTTATAGCTTAATTCTCCTTATAATAACGTGTCGATCTCGTTCTCTTATATGCATCTAGTTTTCTTTTTCCAGATCAATCGTGATAGATTTGCATTCTTTCCGGTGATGATTTTTTCTTTCTTTAGTTTTTCTTTCATTGGTGTGACCTATGTCTGCATATCGTTACATTTTGACTTTTCGATTATAAGCTTGTTGACTTGGGTGTTATTACAGTGTTCTCAATCGTCATAAACGATGTTTAATTAACGTTTAGTGCTGGGTTTATTATTATTATTATTATTTGGACAGTATTTATGCATACAGTTCCAAGTGCAGTTCATCAGAATTGGAGTTTTACACAGGTAATCCATGTTTCCCTTTAGTGAAACCACCTTATATTACAAAGGTTGCCGAGGTGAAACTTCAATTCTGAAATGGTATAAAAAGTGCATAAGGAACTGATCTGAGTTCCGTCTTTCTTATTATTATTACTACTTGTGAAAGTGTTATCTCCTGTGGCTGTGTTGTTGTTACTATGTCGCTTATGAACACGTGATTGTGTTGAAGGATTGGAGATGCAATGGAAAAACTTATGTGGCATACCGGAATTACCTAAGTAGGCCTAGAAACTGGGAAAGGGATAGTTCGCGAGCCCCTAGTCTGCACAGTACTCCAGGAAACAGGTTGCTGTTTTTTCTTTTTCTACTGGAACTAATGAGCACGTATATGCTTAATTTTGTATCATGCAATTTCATGATATGGTTGATAAAAGGGGATAAAATAAGGAATTAAAGAGGCTCATGATTGGATACATAGCTTCAAAGTGATCTGGATGTGTTGTTGGACAGTAAATTAACTTTGATCTGCATGGAAAATTCTGGAAGACAGATATTGTTATTCATTCAAATGACTTTTTTTCTTTACATATGTAATCTCAAACATATTTACAAGATGATTATGATTTATGGCTGGTTGTGTTGCAAGCTGGTTTTTAGCCTGTCTAATTTTCTTCACTATTCTTTTCTCTGTTATGTTTTAGGTTAATTTAGGATGGTTGGTATTTTCCAACACATGTAATTTGTCTCTTATATAAAAACTATCTCAATTTCTATACGATTTTCCTCATCAATTGCCTTCCTTTCTTATTTTAATGTGAATTCCATGTACTTCTTTGTGGTTAGTTCTTCAATTTGAGTTTCTGTTTGTAATTATAACCACATTTTATGTCAATGCAGCTTTCTCATTCACGGTACTAGTTTAAATTTTTGTTTCCATACAATTCTGACATCAGGATAATTTACTGGTTGATGCATCAGTGGCCGATTTTTTCCATCTCCAAGTCCACACTCCCGTTGGTCTGAGGTGGACAGCTTGAGTTCTGGGAGGGTAAGTTGTGTGCTGTAGATTTTGTTGCAATATGCCTGTATTGCGCATACCTTTTTGTCTTTAACTTCTAACTCTTAATTGGGTAGAAAATGCCATATCCATTAAAATTTTGAACAGAGAGATATATTCTGTTAATGGGATTTATACTTTTTAATTTAAGTATATCAGAGTGTACCATAATATCTGATAGGATAACCAGACACTCATTTGAACTGGTAGTGCTGTTGTCTGGGAAGTGCTGATTATGCTTTGATGTGGCACCTGGTCAAGTGGGATTCTTACGTTTATTTAGTTATTTTTTCCCATTCTTTTAGGATGGAAACGTTTGTAAAAGAGCTAAAGAAAGCATTCAGAGACCAAATTAGATACATTAGAAAAATGCTAGATAACTTTGTATTTGTCATAAAGCTGTTAAAGTTGCTCATAGATGATACACTATATTCTTCACTGATTATTGGCTCTAAACCAACCCTATAATTTGTTGGGTAGATTTGACTGTCACTTTCTTGATATTAGTATGTTTTGCTCAATGGTTCTTGTTGCTGAAACTACAATTGTAGAAGTTGCTGTTATTCAGAGTAAATACACCTAAGCTTCCTGGATTGGGGGAAATTTACACGGGCTAACTTATTGGTTTATATATTACATAAGAATACACTAATGAAATAGATATACTTTGTGCATTTGTACTGTAAAGGGATATGTGGGTTATGTTAGGCCATGATAATTGGAGCTTTGTTTTATTGTTTTGAAATTGAAGTAGGTTTGTACTGTTTAGCTCATATGCTGTGAGTATTAGTTTAAATTTCATGTTTGTTTACTTTTCTTTGTGTCATTTCTCAAATTTGTAGGATCTGCAAAATGCAAATCCAGTACATAATCATAGATCAAGTTTTGGGTCAAGTGTAAGTGATTCTGATCGTCCTAGACACCGTAGGGCTGAGTCCGCTTATTCTTTTGTTGGAATGCATTGTATCTTTGACAAGTGCAAAGCCTCTGGTAAGTCCAATCTAAATTTGTCTTTTTTTACCCGTGTTCTGTTTTACTTGGTTTTCATGGTGGAATAATTCTGAAAATCTTTATGTGTAGTTTCGGTGTTGAAGTTTGGGCACAAGAGTTCTGATTTACTTGCTTATGGGGCAGCTGATGGAACCTTGACTGTCTGCAATGTATCAGAGAATCCCTCAGTCATAAAACAATTAGAAGGGCATTCCAACGATGTAACAGGTTGGATAAACTGTCCTTGTTTACTTGATCTATATTTAATGCTGCATGACATATGCGATCAAGTGCGCTTAGCAAATATCACCTGATGTATTATTTTTAATTGGGGCATTATGGATCAATAAACCTTGTCCTGCACTTTTTCCAATTGGAGATCAAATTAGCCAGATTTCAGAAAAAAACTGCAGCCATTAACTAATTATTCTTACTGAATTTGTCACTTATTCCTACTGTGGAATTATGATTTTCCCAAATTCTCTAAATTGTATTGCTCCCTAGTTTATTACGTGACCTCATATGCTTTGTTTATTTTCAGATTTTGATTTTACATCAAATAATCAATACATTGCTTCGTCTTCATGGGATAAAACTGTGAGAGTATGGGAGATAGCGAAAGGTATTTGCATACGGGTGATATATGGAGTATGTCCACAATTGTGTATTCGTTTTCACCCTGTAAGTATAATTGGGTGTGTGTGTCTGTGTTTATGTATAAGGGCTTCTTATTTCTTATTAAGAATGCTAGCCTTCCCATCTCTTCAGAGGATACCATTGCTTCTTTCATAATTGGACAAAATACCCTCGTCTTAGATTTGAAAACTTTAGATATTCTGGTAATTTCAAGTTTGTATGAAAAATAGCGTTATCTTCCTTTTATTTCTTGCTTTGTGTATTCAATTTACTAGATTCTCACTGTCATGTCTATATATTTTTCTAGAAGTTCTAATAGTCATTTTTTACAACAAGGGAAGTAATAATTTGACTTTCGTAGATTCAAGATGGGTGGAATTGAATCTCTCTCATAGTTTGCACAAGGACTCAGACATTCATTGTGATCTTGATCTTGGATTTATTTGTAGTTTTTTCTCTCTCATTTTTTCTTTTTTTGTTGACCAAATCTGTTTTCAAAAAGAGAAAATGATGAGGTGGACCAGTACTTTTCTCTTTAGTCCATGTTAAAGAATTTAAGACTTTCTCCGTACACATTGGTTTTATTTTGGATTGGTGATGCTTGAGACTGCAACAAATTAAAATATGCTCTGAAGCATAAAATAGTGAGGGAAGGAGGCTGTGCATTTAGCATGTAGAATTTTTCCATCTATCACATCTAGCGAAATTGAATGTTTTTCCTGGGTTCAAATTCTCTACCGGATTTGTTATGTTGTCCTGTGCCTTTAAAATATATTGATTTAATATATTAAAAGTTTTTTTTTAATATTTTAAAATATAAAAATCAGTGTATTTTGAAGGTACAATAGATGGACAACACCAAAAAACACAGCAGAGAATCAAAATTCTTTTTTTTTCTAAGATAGAGGGTGAGCATGGGAGGAGGGGAGTTTGTTAGTTAGGAAATAATGGGTAACTTACAACAATTTGCTTCAGATTTCCTTCTTCCTCTCATCTACGAAAATAAATATTCTTTGCAACTTGTCCAATTTTTCCAAAGATACGGTTTCCTATATCATTATGCATGTGGATTTGGATCTTTTATATTGGTAAATAGTTTTTCTTTTGATTCCATTCTTGTTTGCTACTGAAGCCTGTATTTTTTCTGTATTTGGTGCAGGTAAATAATAACCTCCTTTCAGTTGGAAATGCAAACAAAGAAATCAATGTAAATATATTAATTGTTTCCATTTTGTTATTTTAGAGAAGGAAGTATCATGTTTGACACCTTTGCTGAAGCTTTTCTATTGCAGTGTGTTAATCTTAGTTATTTCTGTTTTTGCTTGGTAAACCTGAAATGACTTTGATGTGGTGGAATCGCTCAGACCTTAAACGTTATTGAAGAAGCATTGTGTTCTTTGTTTGTAAAGTACAGAGAACTGTTTGTATTGTTGGGTGCTATCGTTATGCTCGAATGTTTCACAGAGAATGGAGTAACATGTATAGGGAATAGAGTTACCTTGCTGTGTTTGGATATTAATGAGGGAAGAAATAGGAAGGTTTTACGAGGGAACGGCTAAGACACTTTCCCTTCCACAAAGTTTCAACCTCCTAAATAGGGAGCATTATTCCTTTACCTTCATTTCCTTTCCACTCCCTATATTCAAGAAGGCTCATAGATCATATGATTGAGTCATTTAATGTTTCTGTTATTCAGACACTGGAATAAGAATAAGGCAATGACAGTCACTTCAATCCATCAAACACATATTTTTCATTTATGATTTGATAAATATTCCCACTATTAAATAGTTGTGGCTTAGTTACCGTGTGTACATTTTACTTCTTTCCCCCCATAAAATCCTCCGCTATGATGCTGTCATTTTTTACATACATTTCCTTTTACGGTAATTTATTATTTTTCTCAAAAATGATATGATGTATCAGGTGTTCAATTTTAGTACTGGAAGGGTAATTAATAAATCACTATTTGACAGTGGAGTTACCTCTTTGGACCATGACCATACAGGACTTCTCTTATTTTGTGGAGATGCACAGGTGAGCTGCTCTATATATGCACATGTATTTTGTTTTGTATATCCTAATTGTTATGTTGGTCTCATTTTCTTTAGGTACTGGATTGTATGTGCAGGGATGTATATACTCAGTAAATATGAACTCTCACACAGGTGTATTATCTCGCTCCCATCGTTATAGAAGTAGTAGCAAGCCCAAATCTCCTGTTACCACAGTGCAGTATAGGAGTTTCTCTCTACTTGCACGCGGACCTGTGTTGTTGACATGTACCCAGGATGGAAACCTGTCTTTCTTCAGGTTCAGAAAAATGTTTTCAATCACCCTTATTGCATTCAATCCTCGTTTTTTGAACTCATTTTTCTTTGGAGCACTAATATTGGTGTATTGTAGTGTGGCTTCGGAGATAAATGGCTATTTAACTCTTCGATGCTCGCTAAAATTAGCTCCACGTGTACACAAATTTCGAGCTTCTTTCTGTCCTCTCCTATCCCTTGAAAAAGGAGAATTCATAGGTATGTTGATATCATTCTTGCGTCTACTTTTCTTCTCCTTTTTCCTCCCTCTTCTGTCTCTTGAAGAAGGACTTTTAAATAATAATCTGGTTGTTTTAAATAACCCAAACTCTGCCTGCGTAAAACTAGAAATTAAGTCAAGGATTATGTACTCTGCTTGAATTTCTCAACTTCTCTATGAGTATTTATAAGAAAAGAAAAGAAGTTATGTTTCTTTCACACGTTAAAATAAATTAACTTGTGATTTAACTTTCAGGAGAAATTTGATTTACTTTAACTAGCAAAAATGTTTACCCAAACGAGATGTAAATAATGCTTGCATTGTGACTTCAATGGAAACGGAGACCTGATATGCTGCAAACTGAGTTTTTCTTAAATACATTAACTTAAGCGACATTACAATGATTGTCTTACATTATGTTATCCTTTGTCGTCATGTGAAGTTACTGGAAGTGAGGACTCAAATGTCTACTTTTATGATTTAACTCGGCCCAAAAATACATGTGTGAACAAGCTACAGGTTAGTCTTTCTTTCATCGAAGGTGTTTTCATTTTTTCAAAAACTGATGACTGATCTCCAATAGAGAACTTGATTAGTTGTCATCTTTAGTTGAGTTTTCTCTTCCAATCATGATTTTTCATCTCCAACCCGAAATTAACGGGATTGAGTCTGGTTTTCTTAAATTAATATGACTTGTTAGTGGTATCAATGCTATAATCAATCTCAAAATACATAAATTTTTTGTAAATGCAATGCAGGGTCATGGGTTTCCTGTGCTGGGTATTGCCTGGAACCATGGAGAAAATTTATTGGCTTCATCTGATTTTTATGGCGTAGTAATTGTGTGGAAGAGAGAAAGAACAAATCAAAACAAACATACACAACAACGGTAGAAGTTTAAATAAAGCCTTTTAGTTGATGGCCTATGAAAAAAAGCTCCTTCTTTGCTAAGGTCTCCTTCATCTTTCGCTCTTCTGTATTTTTGTGCTATTATTTTTTAATTTTTTCAATTCTTACTGCAATGTACTTTGTATCCATGAAGTAAATCAATTAATCACCCACAGCCTCACTGGGAACCAAAGATATTATATTAAAAAGGTGTACTGTTTTGTGAGGAAGAAAGAAGTTGTATTCTTAGACATGATTAGGGATTCTGTATGCCAATTATGACGAATACATTTTTGTTGACTTTGTTCGCTATTTGTAATTTTATACAATTAAGCAAAAGAATAAAGCACTTTTTGTCTGACTTTTCATTTCAGTTTCCGAAGTGATATCATGCCCATTGTTCATGAACTCAGTTTCCCGAGTCCTTTTCCTGTAAGTAGCACATTCGATTAACGCAAGGGACACTCCATACTTTTCTGTATCCTATGAATATTAAAATTTTCATTTTGCCCTTTTTGGAAGTCAAAAATAATTTATAGACTATATGATTCAGAAGTTAAAATTGACTTTAGATTGTTCACTCAAAAAATAAAATGACAATTTTTTTTATTCACGAGGATATAGGTTTTAGGATCAGGACAAAAATATTAATGTGTAGAAAGAATTTGTCCAATGAGTCTATACTAATCTATACGCATCAGTTTGGGTCCAATTTACATTCATTAAATTTCAGCATTTCTGTAAATTTGCTTTGAAAAAACAAAATCCCTCCTACTGTTTGTGTGCATAACTAAACCAAGATTTTCATTTTTTTCTAAAGTAATGCAAAAAATATATGGTAAATAATTGTATACAAGATAAGCTAACGATTTTTTGAAGACTTATTAAATGTTAATAATTATCAACTTATGCAACAAGATCAACTTTTAAAAAATTATAATAGAAATTTGTATCTATATTAGCCACAATGTTATGAAAATTTCTCATTCATTAGAACTCTACTGAGTCAAAATAAAATATATATTACTCGCCAAATTGTCACCAACAAATGTTAATAACCTTTAATTCACAAGGGGATATAAGAAAATACCGAGTTATTCTAAATAACTTAATTAATTGCAAATAAAACTTTTATAACTTTACGTAATAATTTCATATTATAAAAGAAAAAGAAATGATATATTTTATCTAACTAGTCAAAAAGTACAATTTTTACAGTAAATGTAACAAAATTATAATACTTTATTAAAAATACAAAAATATAATACTAAACAAATTATTTACGTAAGGTACTTTACTAAAATAATTAACAGATATATAATAAGTCAGAACCTCCCTGATTAAAATGAATTTACTAGTTCATAGAGGAAATTTCTTTCTACAACCCAAGAATACACTAACAGTAAACAATTTATATATAATTGGTATATATAAATTCGTATTTCTTTTTATAGTCCTCATGTAATGGGCATATAATTTATTTTAATTAGTAAGAAATTCTTCTTATTTTTTTTATAAAAGTTTATATACATCACAATCATACAAAAAAAGACTTTAAGCATTTTGAATTACTACAATAATAAAATTGCTATTTGTTACAATAAACTTCACAAAATTGAACAATGGCATTAAACATCAGAAAGAAATAAAGACTCAAGCTCATTCAATTCTCACTAATCTTCCATTGTTCTGAACAAAGAAACCTGAATCTGGACAATCAGAAAATTTCGAAAAATATTTCTCAACTCATTATTCTACCAGGCACATACAAAGAAAAGAAATATAAAACGTAACTGTATGAATGGCAAATCGTAAGCCAACAGGGTTACAGCAGCAACAACAACAAGTTCAGAAAATTTTACTCACAATCACACAGGAAAGTGAAAAATAATTGCTTATCCATCTTACCTGACATAGAAATAAACAAAACATCAGAGAAAAAAAGTGTGATTGGCAGAGTATATTATATACAGAAATTGGGGGGAATGGTCACTGACCTTTTGTAAAGAGCTTTTACATCTTCTCCAAGTAATGGACTCTCAAGAAAAAGATCGCCACACTCTTTCAGAAGAACTTCCTCAACTTCAAATGCTCGATCACCACAATACTCGTTCCATTCAAACCACATTTTTGAAATCAATTCCTTCTTGAAACAAATGCTGTTATCCTCCTCTTCTGGAGAATCAGCAGACACCAATCGATACACAAAAACTTTCTTCTGCTGGCCAGGTCTGAATGCACGACCAATAGCTTGACGAGTAACTGAAGGATTAAGATGAACGTCCAATATAACTATGCGTGATGCCCCTACCAATGATATGCCCTCTCCACAAGCCTTGATGGAGCCAAAGAAGACTTTAGCACTAGGAGAATTGTTAAATCTTTCCATGGACCATTCTCGCTGCTCATAGCTAGATTCTCCTGAGATTACAAATATTTCCTTTCCTAGACTCCACCCTTTACTTTGAATGATTAACCTTTCTAAATATTTCAAAGGAAGCAAGTATTGACTGAATACTAGGAGTTTCTCTCCGGCTGATTCACACAAATTTAGCATGTTCCAAAAGAATTTGGACTTCACACCATCTCTGGCATCTGATTTTTCTATCAGAGCATCAATTATATCATCAGATATATTATTTTCTCCACATTTTTCAGCTAAAGATTTCAGGTTAGGGTGCAAATAGACTGCGCTTCCTACAGAAGATATCTTGAACTTTCCAGATGACTTTTTTAATTGTTCAATGTCAAGCTTTTGTTTATGGCTAAGATTGAGAACCACTGTAAAATCAACGAGACCAGGAAGCTCATCAAGAAAATCTCCTTTATAATAATGAAGGACGCTCTTTGTCATCTCACGTAAATCTTGTATGACGGCTACTTTCGCTTTAAAGTCTATGCCCTTCAAAGTGTTTTCAACAATATCAAAGAATGTTCTCACACCTGGTATATGAACTCTACTATAAATGCGCCTGCAGATAGCTTTTGATGTTTCCATCTTCAAAAACTTTGGACGAACAAGATCTAGAATGTTAAACACCTCCCTCACATGATTTTGATAAAGCGTTCCCGACAGAACAACTTTTCTAGGTGTGTGAACTTTTGCAAGGGATTGGACCATATCTGTGTTTTCATTCCTAGGATTATGCCCCTCGTCTAAAATAAGTATTGAAGGATTCCTCAGTAAAATCTCTTGGCATGATGACGATATATGGTTGGTCCCCTTATCACAGACAATAGAGGAGAACTGTTTATATCCTAAGAAAAGAATACTTTTCTTCTTCTCCCATAGCTTCAATACTTCCAGTTGTTGGCTTCTACTATCTGCCTTCACCGTATAAAAGTCATATAGAGGTATGTCTTCCACTTGCCATGTCTGAAATTCCTTTTTCCATGTTGACAATATTCCCTTCGGAAGCACCACCAATGGTCTTGCATTCGGATACTTGCCTAGAAAACTTTGCATGAAACTTATTATCATGAATGTTTTCCCTGATCCTGGAGCATGGGCTAAGATGCAGCCACCGGGATGATCACCCCCAAGATTTCTAACAAGAAAATTGAATCCGTCAATTTGATGAGGTTTCATCTGTTTCATGTGCCTAGGATGTGCTGAGAATTGAGTTACTATGAGATCATCTTCAGCAACATTATTTGCAAATACATCTGTTTTTGCTTTGGTGTCACGAGAGTCATATGCATAAGTTCTTGTGCTCCGTTTAACCTTCAATAAAATATAAAATTAATAAAAATAATAAATAAAGTCAAACCTTTAACACTTCCTGTCTCAACCAGAAGTAATATTTGTTAGAATATAAATGGTAAGAATTAAGCACAGGTATTATTTTATAACGCAGTTAAGTCCACACATGATATAAATGGTCTACCTGTAATATTATTTTGGTCTAATAAAGAGGTTTCTCAATCTTATAATTTTAATGATCACGAATTGCTATCTATTTCACTTAGACATTTTGTATGTTTATGTCCCGTTCTCCTAAAAATTTATTTTGTGTTGAGCATCTAATTTCAATGCCATAATTAAAAGCGATCATAAAACTAAAAGTATATTTTATGTTTATCACATTCATTAACAAAAATGTTAATGCAAAAGCATTAGTCTAACCTTGTACTGAAACTCAAATATGGTTTCAATTCCTCTCTCAATAATTCCACAAACCCGACAAACATAACCAATATCATCTTTTAAAATAAAAGAATGATCGCACTCCTCGTCACTTTCTGCTTCTTCATCTGGCAGAGGATTCGCGGAAACAACCTAGTAGAGGGAACAATTAAATTACATCAATGCCAAAGGAGTCCTGAAACTGCAATTTGCAAGTAGATTTCAATGTAATAAATAATTTACTTGAATTTAAATTTCGATGTGTACAGAAGTAGTTTTAGAAAGCAGAAAATATAAAATCGCAAGTGACATTTACATGTAATGGGAGCCTTACATATTGTATACATACAACAGATAACAATGAATAAACGAGAGCAAAACATTCGAGAGTAATAAGGATAATTGTATGCCAAGATGTACAATGTTTTAACAGTTCAACTGAATTTCAACATTTTTTGTTCATAAATCAATGAATGATCTAGTTAACACCGGCACTCAGAGAAGGAACTATGTTATAATTCTTTATCAATTGATTTATTTTCTCAATATTTGGCTGTTTAACTATAGCCATTCTCCTTATCTTCATAAGAAAAATTCATCGTCTCAGTAACCCTTAACCGAACACATCAATTTTAGTAAGGAAATTCAAATTAAATTACACACAAAAAAAATCATCCAAATGAGTTGATGATAAACTCCACGACAAAGACTGGCATTATTATTAAAAATAAGAAACAGAAGTAAAGTATTATACTTTGGAACACTCCATTGCCATCGACATCTCCTTCCAAAGATCTTCTAGGCCCTCATTGTCTGCGGGGTTGACCTGATGATCATCTTCCTTATTTACACCGATATAAACACCTTTACCCGCGGTACTTGTCTCAATTTTCGGATCTTTACTTTTGCGACGGTTAGGAATGGGAGTACGCTGCCTCTAAAAACCCATTGTTTGACCCAGAACAGTAAAACATGTTAGTGAAACAACTTACACAGAAATGAAGAGAAAGAAAAAAGAGCTAGCATCTTCTCATGAAGAGCAGCTACAGATTTAAATCTAAATACACAGAAGCTTAAGAAGTTAGCTAAATGCAAATGTCAAGCGATTCAAATGAAAAATTGACACAACATGTTCCAGAAAGGCAATCGGTTAAACTCTTACATCATCATTCACTATTCCCTTTTCAACATTAATATGTGAATATATGGTAGGAGCAAAGAAAAAGAATATAAACCGATAGTATCAATCACCATGTATAAAGGATCAATAGTAATCAAGTTTAGTAATTCGTCCAATCCAATGGTTTCAAAACTGCGTCAAAGTATTTACGTAATGACTTAGTTTAAGAGAATGCAGTCTTAAGAAAGTAAGAGATTGAGAATTTTTGGCAATATTTGGTTCATAGGAAAAAAGAATTATACAAAAAAGAGCCAATGTTTTAAAAAAATCTTCAGCCACATAACAAAAGATTGAAAATAAATGCTACAATTTTGTTAAATCATCGGTTGGCCAGTAAGTCATGTTTGTAATAGAGGGAAAAATAATGAATGAGTGGGGAGGATAGGAAGCGTGATATAGGAATCATGTGTGGCCAAAAGAGAGAAAAGAAGTATATACAAAAGGTGGGTAAGTAACCAAATGAGTGGAGATTATTCTGATGTTCTGGGTGGTGATTTTGTTATAGGCGGTCTTTTCCCATCATCTCATTGGTTTTACTCGTTATCTCGAGACGGAACATGTTACAAATATATTCCAAATAAAAAATTATGCATACTAATAACTATTTCAATTTGGTATTTCATATATTTAAATTATTACAAAATTAAGAAAAACTTACAACTGTTTTCGTCACAACAGGAGACGGTGCAACTAGCGGCAACACAATTTCTTCAAACTGAGCAATTGATTTATTTTGTCTGTAATCTTCTTCTTCTTCTGAAGCTTCATGAAATGGAACAATAGATTTATTGTGTATATCATCTTCCACTTTTAAAGCTTCATGAAAAGGAACAATAGCCTTTTTATCTCCATCATCTTCCACATCTGAATCAATGTGAATAACTGTAGCTGCATGAACTTTCTTCTCAATGTTTTCCCCCGTCAAATCTATGACATTATGATATGTCAAACCAGTGTCTTTATCGTGGTCAGTTACCACATTCATGAATTCATTAACAAGTACGGGATACTTGGCAAAGTAAGGTCCAAGTATCTGCATTTTTATGGCTATAAGGTCCTCTATTTCCTTTGTGACACTTCCATATTTTCCATGCTCTGTATGAACCACAACATCCGAAATTGCAGATGCATTCGAATGGTCAGCTACATCTGATAACTTCTGTCTTTTGCCTCTGTCAGGGCTAGAGGAAGATCCTGGTTTCACAATAATTCATATAAATAATACAAATCTTTATTAAATTTTATTAAACATATTATAAACATATTACACAGCTAAAAATCTAGTTCAGATTGAAAAACACAACAAAAGATCCTTTAAGAGAATACCATATAAAGTTGTCCTAAAAGAAAATGTTGGGACTTAACATTCTTACAATAACCACTTTGCGAATAATTAATATATATATATATATATATATATATATATATATATATATATATATATATATATATATTCTTATTAAATCCTAAAATAAAAAATGAAATAATCCACCAAAAATTTGGGATAAAATTAGATAGAAAAAGAAAATGATATTGAAATTGCAAATAATATACATGGTGATCAACAGTTTCTAATGTCAAATTTAAAAAAGAAAATAGAAAGAGCAAGAAAATGAAGAATATACCGATTGAACGACGGCGCTTAGCTGACAACACGTAGTCAACAGAGGACTTCATCGGTAACTTTCAATGAAATGAAGAAACTGAAAATGGAAGCAAAAACAGATAAAAATATTGCAAACTGAAAGAGAAAAATAAAAAACAAGTGTTAAATTTATCCATTTTCTATCACAGATTATATAAAATCAAGAGAAGAGGGTTACCAAAAAGAAGAAATGCTGAAGACAGAAAATGAGATTGAAAAATGCAGAGTGAGTGATGAACTAACTATTGAGTTTCCTTCGGTCACGGTTCTCTGTGTCGCAGCTGCAGCGCTCATGCAGTGTGGATGCAAATTTTTAACTGTTTGATTGGTGTCGGTCAAAGTGCACTTTCTTGCATGCGTTGGTGATGATGATTAAAAATAACGGTAATAATTTATATAAAATAATTTTTCTTAATTTAATCAAATAGTAATTTTAGGTTTGCTTAATAAAATGATTAATAAAAATTAATTAACATTATCTTAAATTTTGAAAAGGAAATTTTAAGACACAAATAATTTACACATATTTAAGAATCTTTATTTATTTATTGTATTAAATGAAAAGATAAATGATTAAATATATAAAAAACGGCACAATCATTTTATTATAAAGAAGGGGTTATGAATTTAAATAAATGCATAATTTTAAATGTGTGGGAAGAATAATTAATTTGATGAAAAATTTGGAAAAGAAGAATTAAATTTTAGATGTGTGGTTATTTAATATTAATCATAAAAGTTAGTGTTTCAATTAATTTAAATTTATTAAAAATAGTTTTAAGTAAATTAATTGCATGCTTCCTTTTAGGAAGCAACTTTTGCAAAGAGCCCATCATTATAATAAGATTTTAAATTTAAGAACTTACATTAGAACAAATTTTAAAAGTTGACTTTAGATAAGATTCTTATATATTAATAATAAAAAATTAATATTTTAATAATTAAATAATTTTTAAATTGTAAAAAAATGTATATAAAAAATTCACAAATTCCTATTCTTTTAAAAATCCAAATTTATATGAATATAATGTAATTTGCTAAAAAGTAACATAACATAGTTAGGATTATTTAAGGCAAAATAAAGTTTCATGTGAATTCTTTATAAATAATCTGTATTGTTCATACAAACACAATAGTACTCTATAGAAGTAATTTATATCACAATTCTCATTTTCAACTTTGTGCTTTTGACTATTTTTTTTACACCTCACCAATATATATATATATATATATATATATATATATATATATATATATATGAATAAGTAAAGGAAAGAAATTATTTTATAAAAATAATAAGTTTGAAACGAAAAATATTTATTTATTTAAATTTTTATTTATATATTATAGTTTCTTTTAAAAAATAATATATTTTTTACTAGTCAAAAAATTTAAATATATCAAAAACATGTCATTACTTTTTTATAAAATATTTATTCTTTTATAAAAAAATTTCTATAAAGTTTTGTTGATTTAAATTTCTTTAAAATATATGTATTTCTAAATATTTAATATATACATATATATATTTAAAAAATTAATTCATCTAATTTTTACTTGTCTAATTAATGAAACACTACACAGCTAATTTCAATTTTCTCTAAACATTTATTTTTAATTAATTTAAAATAAAGAAAAAAAATACAAAAATCAGGTCACAATTGATTTTTCCAAAACCTAAATTCTAACCAAACTAAAAATTATTGTATTTCAATAGATATAAAGAATAATATATTACCAGAGAAATAAAATTAGAAAGTGTTGTATAGAAGTTTAAACTTAAAAAGTTTACTCTATAGAAGAAAAGATAATTGTTACTTTCCTTCACCTACATCTAATCATAACCTATTTTACGCCTTTTTGAAAAGTGACAATTGTTTGAAAAGAAAGCAAATAGAAAAGCCAAATGAAGTATCTAAAAAGAATATTTTTTTAAGTGACTATATATTTCTTTATATAAATAAGTCTATCATTTATATTGAAAGCATTTTGGATTTGGTGAGTTAATCTTTTCTTAAGCAAACTAAATTTTGTTTTATGTTATCATTAGTAAACACCTTTTAATATAATTTAGATGTGATTCATTGTTTGAAAATTTAAACTAGTTTCCCAAAGAATATTTGTACATTAGCTTTAATAAGTTAAAAACAAAGAGTACTAGTGTTGTAAGTTTGGAATGACATTTCAACAATATATGCATATTTGCATAACTTGATTCATTGGTAAAAAAATTGAACATATATCATATTAGTTTTTTATGTTATGTATTATTATCTTATTTTTTATTTCTATTTGATCTTTTAAGCTAACATTAGTTGTGATTATTTTTTAAAGTCTTAAAAATACAATTTAATATTTTTCTTTATTTTCCGTGATTTGTAAGATAAAACTCTAAATTTGATTAAAGATAACTTTCAAATTTGCTTTGAGAAATATAGTTATAATATCATATCTAAGTTTTATTCTTTTGTATATTATTTTCAATAATTATTTCAGTTGAAACTTATTTTAATAAACGAAAATATTTGAGGTTAAACTTATGACTTTCTTTCACATAGCTGTTTGTAATTAGAAAAAATATTTTTTTTTTCAATATTTTATTGAAAGGAAAATTCAAAATCTCTTATATAGTGTTTACTAAATACACACAGTCTGAAAAACTAGAACAAATAGTACAGTCACTCTTATAATCTAATCACAATTCATGATTTAATGCGATTGTTTTTCACTCTTACAATAATTATTTAGAAACTATCCCAAAAGAATTTTTATGACAAACTTACATGCACCTATGATGCTGTATTAATATATTCTCCAACTAAATTTTGATTTTTCCTTTGATAATTTATATTAATTAAATGCATTGAATTATTATATCATTATTAAAGGCCTTGTATGTATATTTTCTCTTATTTTCTAATCAATCAATGATCTGAGACTTTTTTACTAAATGCACAAAAATTAAACTTCTAAAACTATAAGGAAACAAAAAGAATGAAGTTGCAAGACATGATGACATTGATGGAAGAAAAAAAATGAAATTGAAAAGGTTAAGCATATATATATATATATATATATATATATATATATATATATATATATATATAATATGAGTTTACTAAATAATACTTTGCTGGTTTAATCTGTTAGATATTTTGCATACACGTTCCTCAAACACAAACAGCAAAAAATTCCAGAAAAATTATCAGCATTTGAAATCTTGGTAGGGACAAAAAGGAAAAACAACATAAGATATGGTGCAACTAATGTTACATTGCTTAAACTTTTTCTAAGGCAGTAAGAACATAATACAGGTAACAAAATTCATATGAACCAAAAAGAAAAAGTAACTATGATTGGAACCATTTCCTAAGCTGTTTTGAAGGCTTTTTCTCTCCATTATCTTGGGAACCTTTGTGTGAGAACTTGGATCTATATTGTTCTATTAGCATGTCAAGCTTGTCTACTACGTCCTTCCCTACTGAATCTTTATTCTTCTTAGGCCGTTTCTTAGAAACCACCTTATGCCCTGCTTCTTGTTCTTGATTCTGCATCTTTCTTTTTCTAAACCCAGTATCATCATCTTTCTTTCCTGATTTTCTTCTGTTAGTGGAAGCAGCAGTGTTTTGATCTTCAACTGATGCACCACCATTTTTCTGGCCATTTTGGTTATTCTTTGGCTTCATGGACAAGGCTTCTGGATTTTCTTTCAGTGCCCTTTTGCTCTTTTTGTTGCCTTTCTGTCTTTTGGATTTTCCATTTGCCAGTGTATCACCTGATTCACCATTTGAATTCACTACTGCTTCCTTTGTCGGTTCACCATGCTCTCTAGACTTTCGTTTTCTGTCCTCTCTGTGATCTTCTTTCTTGCCAGGTTTGTCATTTTCCATGTCATTGTTGTCATCTTGAGGAGCCTGCTGCTGAAATTGCAGCTTTGCCTTCCGAAGTTTAAGTGTTTGAACATTATCAAGAGCAAACTCCACGATTGGTCGATGTTCAGCACCAAATGTTTCTGGTGTCAATGAAAGCTAACTATAAATCAAACAAAAATAAAAGGACAATATAGTATGATTCCCAGAGATGATGAGAAATGGTTGTCACCAGGATTATTGTTGAGAACTCTCAGAGCCACAAGGGCATGCTGATGCTCAGAAAATTCAACAAAGGCAACTCCCCGTGAATAGCGTTCTTGAGCTACCTTTCCGTTCTTATCATTTTTCAAAAACTTTATCTGCATATTGTACGTATATTTTGTTAAAATGTAAAATGACACCCTTAAAGCTTTACAGAAACAATAATTGACAATTTGTAGTTATGATCCACTTGACCAACCTGCCGAATTACAGGTTTTTGCTTGGTAGCTCTGGAGATGACTGCATCAATGCAAAGCTTCTTGAGTTCTTTCTCATTCATTGACTTGGGTAAGTTGTAGATAATGAGTCTAGTTCTTGAAACATGAAAATTTGGAGATTGAAGCTTTGTCTTCTTTTTTCTCTCCAACCTTATATGAAATTTCCATAAATATTATTGAGCACTAACACCAGCTGAAGAAATTACACTTGAGCAAGAAGATAGAATTTAAACCACCACATTTGCAAGATCAAATGCAACATAACATTCGGAAATCAGAATAGTACGAGTGATGATATTTGAAAATGGATTGTGAATCTATAGCTCATTTTGTTCGTTTGTGGATCTATACAAAAAATGGATTGTGCCAAGAAATTATATATTATCTTTTCAAGAGACCTTTTCTCCAGCCCTCTGGTGATTTTTCTCAACAAAAACTACTAAACAAGAAAATAAAAAGGAAAACAAGTAGAAGACAATACAAGTGTTTTTTCTCCTAACGTTCTCATAGGGTAAAAGTAGAACATATTAGCAAAGGATTGTAACAATTTGAGAGCTGGAGATGAAAAAAGTCACTCAAGTGCAGCCCATATAATAACTATAAATAGCATGATAGATGTGAGTTAAAATAATAATACCACCAGCACTCCAAACTACACAATACTCACTCTTGGCGTTTTAACATATCACTGGCTGAAACCCCTTCAGCAGCTGTAGTTCCCTCAAGAATAAGTCCCTCCTGTTAAAGTTTAGTTGAATGCAAATGTTAATCTTAAGCATATCTATCAGCTTCAACAGCCTACTCCACAAAGAGTTACAAAGGAGAAGACAAACCTTTGCCAAGTAAAGATTCCGGTGGTCATTAACCTCATTTTTTGCTTTCTCCAGTTCCTTGTCATGTGCTGATTTCTTATCCAAAGCCTTTAAAACTTTCAACAGTCTACCCTTCAGCAAAATACCTGTCCCGGAAGCAGCAATAGCAGCTGAAATTGCAGCATTAGCTGCTTCTACAGTTTTAAACTTTAGAAAACCGGTTCCTCTTGGTCGCCTGCATTGAGTAAAAGGAGACGATGAATAATGCCCTGTGAAATAGACACAGAAAAATAACACAGTGACATACTTGGTAACTTGGTGAAGAACAGGAGCAAAGTATTCTACTTCTCCAAACCCAGCAAATCGTTGTTTTACTTCTTCATTATCACATTCAAAGGGAAGATTACTTATAAAAACTGTTCTCTGCAAATCTTCTTCTGTTCCCTTAGGACTAGATAAATTGTTTATGCTGGAAATGTCAGGCTTAGAAGCACCTGAAACCTTTTCCATGTCATCAGATACTTTTCCATCCGCATCCTTAACAACTTCATCAGGTCTTGACTCTTTGTTTTCTTTGGACAAAATAGAATCATTGTTCTCAGATGTTCCTTTGCTTGAGGATCCAAGCAAGTTGTTAAGAACCTTTCTTGCAACGTCTGCCTCCTTATCAAAATTATCTTCAGGAGGAGCTCCCTCTTCCACCATGGCACTAGAGTGGTTTGTATCATTATCATCTCCTTGGCCAGATCTTTTATCAACAAGCTCCACATCCTCCTCATCACTATCTTCATCACTCAAGACTTCTTCTAAAGAAATTGCAAAGAATGTATTATTTGAATAGTTCAGATCCAAAATAAAGGTTTTTTGGCATACTTAAATAATAAGACAAAGATGAAGAGTGAGACTCAGGAAAAAGCTCCGATAGTGTATTTGTAGACTAGAGCAATGACCCAATACATCAAACGTTATATGTTAGCAGTTCACTGAGAAATAATCTCAAACTTTTCCATTGGAATACGTTACAACTAAAGTATTAAATGAATAAACAATAAACCAGGGATATCACAGCTTACAAAAGAATCAATAAACGTTTACCTCAACATAGAGATAGTTACCAAATAGAAATCTATTGGACTTAAATTTAAAAATCCCATTAAAAAATCACCATCATATGATTTCCAACCAAGTCCACAGCTACTCAGCCGCTTGGCTCCAATTGATTGGCCACTCAAGAATCCATTTAAGTTTAGAACAACATAGAAATGAGAAGAATATTATGTGTAACATATATTCAATTAAGTGTAATGATTGAGCCACAAAACAAGAATCTGGCCTTTTAACTCCACAAAACTACTAAACAGCTGACTAACGTAATAGTGAAATTGAGGTTAACCCCCAACATGAGAAAAGTGATAGACTAATCCCAATTTCTAATTCAAAAGTAAAAACTTACAAGCGCCATGTTTTAGCATAGTCTACTTGATTAAAACATAGATACATGACATTGGTCACAAGAAGTTTTCCAAATAATAATACTTATAACTTAAAATAGTAATATTAAATAATTGGTAATAATGCATTGAAAAGCCAAAAGGCACTTCAACTGAGGAATATCTTCGTTCAATTCAAATATAGACTACAAAAGTGGCTGATGAAAGTACCCTCTTCACTATAAAAATTACCTTTCTCTGAAGCACGAGTATCATTCATATCACTACTAAATATCTTCTTTGGAACAGCCCAATCAACAGCTATGACTCGTTTTGCAAACTTCGACCCATTCAGCTTTTGAATGGCCTGAAAAAGAAAAATGAAGCTTATATACAGGTTATTTCAGAACACAAACAAGTAAATAAAATAAAACCTGGTAAAAGTACATACATTTTCTGCATCTTGCTTGCAGGTGAATTTTACAAATGCAAAGCCCTTAGACAGACTGCAGAGGAGATGGGAAAAGAAAAACATTTTAAGAAACCATTATATATGATAGCATATTGAAACTCTTAATAAATAAAAAGTAGAAAGAACTTACCCTGTGTCTGACTTTTGTGGAATAAATACGTCCCACACATATCCAGCAGATGAAAACATATCGCTTATTTCAGTATCTTTTGCCTGCATCCGTGTTTAGTCACTAGTCAGAAGTCAAGGTATCCAAGAAAATTTATTTTGTTTTTTAATTATAGGCATCGAACCTTGAAAGGAAGGTTTCTGACAATAAGCTTCCATTTCTGAGTCTTGGAGCCCTGACCCACATACAGCAGAAAGTTGTTAAGAAACAATATCTCGTTCAAGATCTTACATGGTAAACAGGGAAGTCAACTTCATCTACAAATAACTAAAATTCACAGAACAAAAGCATAAACACTATGAAGTCTATATCCCACCACCTAATAGATTATTAGATGAATCTGACAAAGTGCACCGGACAGTTACTAAATGCATTCTAACCACGCTAAAACTGACTTCCAAATGGTGAGCAGGGTACACACATCTCCTACTTCAAAAAACATATTGTCAGGTATATAAATACACACTCAAAAATGGAGACAACAAATAAGAAAATACTTTCCAACATAGGAAATAGAGACTAAAACCAAACCCAAGTGAAAATCCTATCAAGCCTTTAGAAGCAAAACATGGAATCATAAGAAATTACTTTTCCACACAAACATAGGAAACAGAGACTAAAATCAAACCCAAATAAAAATCCTATCAAACCTAAAGAAGCAGCACACATCACAAATTCTCATTGCATAACTTCCTTTATATTAAGACCATGCACACCATATTCTCCTGATTAATGGCAGAAAAAAGCTTAAGACTACTAAAGAGCACTTACTTTTGCATAAAAAGGAAATTAAGAGAACAGGTTTTTGACCTACTCAGTGTTAGAAAATGAAAAACATATTCAATGCAATTAATACCATGGAATACAAATTTTAAGACATAAAGCAAATTTATGAATACAAAATGAAATGGTACAGCTTCTGTCAGCTGGCAGTTATTCATATATATATATATATATA
>NC_028352.1:25185924-25213406 GCF_000741045.1 Vigna radiata var. radiata | reverse complement strand
TATATATATATATGTATATATATATATATGTATATGTATATATATATATATGTTTTACTGGATCTGATGATATTGTAACTCTGTTGAGTTCTATGGCAAGTACTTTACCTCTCCACCCAATTGGCGGGCCCAAATTGTTTCTCCTCTTATCACTTTTTTGTGCAACATTGCAACAGAAAGTCGAGCTGATTTTACACTTGTATAAAGTATAGACGAGGCATCCATGGTACAGCCATCTTGCATGAGACCTGAAAAATTTCCAAAGTGAATTCCACAATACCAAGAAATATAAAGAATCTTTGAATAAGTGATGTAATGTATTTAATCTTGTTGAATTGACAATTTCAGTGGAAGAATAAATTTCAACATCCATATCTGTGCTCGATAAGATTACATGAGACAAAATACAACTAACATTTGTTCAAAATGTGAAAAGGGTTTGGCATTAAAACAATAATAATGACCATTAACCATGCGATAAAGGCAGTACGAGACAGCAGCAAACCTAATAAGAATCAGCTCTCACACAAACCACAAAATGACTTTACACAAAGTATAAAGCAGCTAAAATATTACTTGCAAAGAACATGAATGCGACCTGTTTTATTCAATAAAAAGAAAAACGTTGAAGATCTTTTTATATCACATAGAACATAATAGACATGTCACGCAGTATTAGATAAACATAAAAACATATACCATCTGCATTATATATCATTAGCAGAAAAGATAAAAATCCAGTTACCATGTTTCTCAAGATCTTTTCTTGAAAGAGGGTAGTTAATGGAACACACAGTGCCAATCTCTCTGGCTTGGCTGTGAACTTCTTCAGCCATATCAGAATCCTTGAGGCCACCAAATATAACAGTTCTAGAAACCCTGTCAAAATAAAAATATACAAGAAACAAGCATTTTAGGAACAAGACAATTCAAACATAAGAAGCATCAGTAAGTTGGAATCAGGTAATCCAATTAGTCATTTCCATTTAATCACGTTCATTCTAAAATCAACTTCCTGGATTCATCTTTTATCTCTATCGAAACTAGCTGATTTAAAAAGGTTGGATTAAAAACAATTGCAGGGAAAAACAGATAATACCTCTGTTTTTCTGAGCAACCACCATCATCTGCGACATCATTACAAAGAGCTGATTTTTTCGTTTCCATTGGGTTCTTTTTTTTTTGTTTACTTGTGACTTGTACTTCTAGAAAAGAAAAATAAAAGAAAATATAAGACAAGGGGAGAATTATAAATTAGCAAATTATAAAATAATCATAAAAACAAATTGACAACCTTCCTTCAAAACTGAAACATGCTTCTCTGTTCCAGATGATTTACTGTCGTTTACATCATCACCTTTTGGTTTCACAAGATCATCTGGTGTTCCAGCTATTACATTACAAAAGAGAGGGAAGAGAAAACAAAGGAATAAAAGGATTAACAAGGTTAAATTAGTTTCCTTGTCTTTTCAAACAAGGTGGAATATGAAGATATCACAGCATGCTGAACCACAATTATAGAGTTACCATCAACCTTTATTTGGTTTTGAATTTCGTTTCTCACGAGTTGGACGAGGCATTGCATGCTTCACTCCAATTTTACGGCCTTCAACAGACATACCATTCTTCAGCTCAATAGCACGATTGGCATCTTCCTCAACAGCACTGAAGATGGAAACAATTAATTACAAACCGGGAAAAGCCAAGTCACACATGCTGATTCTAACAAAGGTAAGAGAGAAGAACAATACATCTCAAACAAAAACAGCAATAATAAATTATGATTATGGACTAATTTACCAATAACAACAACACGGCTATATATCACAGTCACCATCAAAAGAAGATAGGTTTCGTATTATTGAAGCACTACACAACTTAAACATCCAGAATAAAGTTTGTCTATTGCTATCTTCTTGAGTGATTTTCGTAAACCATGATGCTTTAAGTTTTATTAGCAACTTTGCGGCAGGATCATGGAGTTTTACTGATGAGATACAATAGCTGAAGAGCATATTGCAATCCATGTTAGAGGATATTTTCCAGAAAGGGGAAACTTTCACTTGGGTACTGACTACTGAGTATTCAAATTTATTGATAGCTTTAGTTGAATGAGTTTTTGGCCAAAGCATAAGCATGAAACCACATCAAAAGAACTAGCTAGAACACAATAATATAAGCTAAAGCCCGAAATTCAATATCAAGCCATGACATAGAGAGCTTATTATTTGGACAAACTTTTTCATGAGAACTTCTAGAAGACGAAAAAAACAAAGAATACCTCCAAAATTTAAGACTATTTTATACATAAGCTAGTTTGCAGTAGCTCTTTCATTCGTCTTCTCTAAACTTTTATTTTTTAACTTGTCCATAAGTTAATTTTCATTTATGAAGAAGTCCGTCTCATTTTTTTCTTCTCTCCTAGAAGTTCTTATGAAGAAGCTCGTCCGAACAAATTCAGAGCAGGCTCACAACTGGTAGTGGTAGGAGAACCAAAGACAGTGATAACAACAAATTAAACTATTGGAAGTTAAATATAAACTCACAATTGGACATAACCGAAACCACGATGCTGCGCTGACCCTGTGGATCATTAACCAAAGAAATCAATGTTAAAATTACAAAGAGTAAAATTATACACCTCACTTATGCCTTAAGTCTCCACATACATAATTTTATTTTACCAGTAGTATAGTAGAACCTATTGACACACATAAATAATCTATATGCATCATCTAATATACTTCAGTTATTAAACTCTTACCTTTCTGTGTGACCATAAAGCAACGCCTCACAGGTCCAATCTCACTGAACGTCTCCTCCAACTGATTTTACATTTTTTTTTTGCAAAATATTAAACAGATGCATTATAAAAAATATATAATTAACCAATTAACAAACAAACAAATGAAAGGAGAAGAACTGAGGAAGTAACGAATACCTGAGAATTGGAAAAGGAATAGGGTAAGTTGGAGACAAAAAGTGTAGAGGGGCAGTGCTCTTTGCCTCCATTCTCCTTCACTTTGTTCTTCTTTCCCATCTCTCTTCACAGCCTCTTTTTCTTCTTCTTCTTCCTTTCTCACCAAAAAATTCTAGTATCTGTAAAGGATGGGTTTTTATTCAGCATTATAAAGGATTCCTCATTCAATAGAAAACCCAAATGTAAAAATAGAAAAAGATTTCGTTGCGGCCACCTGAGGCAGAGAAAGGAGTGCAGTATTGAGCTGGGTCTGTGTTAGGGGTTGCAATTTGCAATCTAACTTTTGAACAAGTAAACCAGGGTTTTGTGGAAGAAGAAAAACCCTTATTTAATAAAAAAAAAATGTAAAATTTGCGTCGTTATAAAAGTTTAATTACATATTTGGTTTTCTAATTATTCAAAACAAAATTACATTAATTTACTGTTATTTAATTACTGCATTAAAATGATATTTTCTTCCAAACTTATTATAAACCGCAAAATAATTATATATTTCATGTATTTAATCAAATAAAAAAGTTTTATTATGTTTTAAATAAATTTGAGAATTTTAAATTAAGTTTTTATTAAAGTTTTATACAATATTGAAGGTTCAATCGAACAAAATGTATTTAATTTTTTATTAGTAAAGTGATATGGTTATTAACTGACGTACTTATTATTTTATTATTTCCTAATTTATAATTTTATATTTTCATAATTTTATGATTTTATAATTTTTATAATCATATAATCTTATAAATTTATTATTTTATAATTTTATAGTTACAGTGTTATACTTTTATAATTCTATATTTTTATTATTTTATAGGCTGGTGCAATGCTTTTTCATATCAAAGTCTAATTAGGGATGACAAAAAAAACTCGTGTCTTCACGGGTATCTGCGGATGAAATCTATTTCGGGTATTTATTACCCGCAGATAAGAGGTATCTGCGGGTCTTTGTTCAATCGGTTTTAAAATTAGACTAAGCCCAAATTCTTTTTAGGGTTTTTTTTCAAATCAGATTCTTTTCAAAGATCCACGAACAATCGGACAGGTGGAGTACAGGACCGACTGGAAGAAGACCTAGTCACCCACAACAGAAATAATGATATTTTATCAATTATTTTTAACAATTTTTTGATAATAAATTATGTGGTACTATATTATTTGTTCGTATATTTGAAAGAGACCAATCAAAATATTTAAAATAAATCAATCACAAGTTATCTGTAAAAAGGTTGTTAAAAAAAGTTGTTAAAAAGACTTCTTTTTTTTTACAAGTGTTCAACTTTTATTATTAGTGAGACTTGGTATCATATATTTAGATGAATCATGATATTTTAACAATTTTTTTAATAATTTTTTGACAACAGATTACGTGTCACTATTTTATTGGTTCGTATATTTGAAACAGACCAATCACAAGCTGTCACGTAAATGGTTGTTAAAAAGTTGTCAAAAGAAGTTGTTAAATATATATTTTCTTATTTAGATATTCAATAGTTTTTCTTTTAAGAGTGAATTTCTTTTAGGAAAAAGTTCCATTAACAACTCTTTTTTTGACAACGTATACGTGGTAGTTTATGATAGATTCGTTTCAAATATTTTTTTTAGAATAAATTCAAACAGACGAATCAAATGGTGACACGTGTCCTGTTGTAAAAAAGTTGTTGAAATATCATAATCCTTTCTTTTATATTAGTATGAAAAAAAAAAATTTAACAACTCTTTTTTTGACAACGCATGCATGTGTGGTAGTTTGTATCAACAAATCTTCCACATTGCGCAACAAACATCAATGGATGAACATCATTTTGTATCCAATAATTCCAATAGGTGTTAAAAAAAGTTTGTTCAATTAAATAACAAGGCCAGTTTCAAAGTTCACACCCTTGTTCAATTAAATAACAGAAGCACGGTACGACGGGGGTTGACCACTTTCCACCGTTGATCAGTGGGAGAGTCTCTGGGTGGTCCTCCGGTGGCCGTTGAAGGGCGATTGACGGTGGAAACGGGAAGAAGCTTTTCTCGCTTGGGAGGGAGAGTTTCTCTCTCTAGGTTTTTGGTTCTTAATGGCTTTCAGTAATTCAAATCTGGTTTTGTACTGTTGTTAGTTAGGATTTCGTTTTCTGTTTAATAAGTCTGCATGTATATATNAAGGCATGCAGCNCCTCTTTTGTATATNAGAATTCATTTTTCATTTTCAGTAAAAACGTGTATGAGTGTTAAAACTTTCTCTGCATCATTGTCCTTTGAATTCCAACAGTGGTATCCAGAGCCAGGTTCTAAGAACCTGAGGCACGTTGTTTCTTTCTTTCCCTCTTGGAGTCTCTGCGTCTCCTAAAAGAACGACAAGAAGGTGGTTCTTGTTCTAGGAATGGCTGATCTCTCTTCATTGCAGTTTCCTATACTTTCAGAGAAGAATTGGAATCGCTGGAGCACCCAGATGCGCGTGGTGTTCAGGGTTCAAGGTGTCAGCGACGTAATTGAAGGAGCTGAGGTCGATCTTGCTGGCAAAGAAGACCAGAAAAAAGAGCTCAAACAGAAGGATGATAAGGCGTTGCTGATCATCCATCAGTGCGTGGACGACGCCCATTTTGAAAAGATTCAGAACGTGAAAACAGCTAGGGAAGCATGGGGAATTCTGGTAAAGTGTTACTCTGGAGGAGAAAAGGTTAAAAAGGTAAGACTTCAAGCTCTCAGAAGGCAGTACGAACATCTGGAATTAGAAGAAGGTGATAGGATAAGTGACTTCTTTAGCAAAATAATAATGATTGCAAATCAAATGAGAGCATGCGGTGAAGACGTTACAGACACCATGATCAACGAGAAGATTATGAGATCGTTGCTAGAGATGTTTGATCACATCGTTGTTGCCATTGAAGAATCAAGAGATGTCGGAAAGCTCAAAATAGAGGAGCTTAAGAGTTCCTTGGAGGCTTATGAAATGAGAAAACGTGAAAGAAAGTCCAAACGGGATGATCAAGCGTTGAAAGTTAAGCATGTGAAAAAAGAAGAGAAAAAGAAAGTCGAGAAATGGGAAGGAAAACCGAGAAGCAGCAAATGGAAGAAAGATGGAAGTGGTGCAGACATGGAAGAACCAGATGAGAAATCTGACTCAAGCAGAACATCTGACTCAAAAGAGAAAAAGTATTACAAGAAAGGTTTGAAGAAAAAGAAAGATAAAAGGAACATTGAATGTTTTAACTGTCATAGATTTGGCCATTTTGCTTCTGAATGTTTTCCAGAAAAGACCAATCAAAGTAAACCTTCAAGCAAGGAGAAGGAGGCGCATATTGCTCAAGAAGACTCGGATGAAGAAACGTTAACCTTGATGGTTATGACCACTATTGAATGCGTGAAAACAAAGAATAAAAACTGGTACCTTGATTCGGGTTGCTCGAATCATATGACTTGCAATAAGGAATGGTTGGTCAATTTTGATGACACAAAGAAAAGCAAGGTGAAATTTGCTGATGACAGTACATTGAAGGTTGAAGGCATGGGTGATGTTATTATCAACAAACGTGATGGTTCAAAAGCTACAATTTCTAATGTGTTGTATGTGCCGAACATGAAATGCAACCTTTTGAGCATTGGACAACTTATTGAGAAGGGTTTTACAGTGGTCATGGGTGATCAAGACCAGGTGAAATTATACGATAAAAATGGCAGATTGATCTTGACCAGCAGAATTTCAAAGAATGGAACGTTTCAGGTGTGTCTTGATGCTGTGGAAAACATGCAATGCCTATCTACTGTGACGAGTGAAGAAAGCCAGATGTGGCATCTGCGGTTTGGCCATCTAAATTTCAAAGATTTGCAGAAACTTAAAGAGAAGCATATGGTGTCAGGTATGTCACGTATTTCTTTACCTATTGATACATGTAAATCTTGTTTGGCAGGTAAGCAACCAAGAAAGTCGTTTCGGACAGAGGTAGAAATGAGATCGACAGAGTGTTTGAATGTTGTGCATGCCGACATCTGTGGTCCTCTTGAAACATTATCGTTGGCAGGAAATAGATATTTCATGGTCTTTGTAGACGAATTTAGTAGAATGAGTTGGGTGTCAGTGATTAAAACAAAGAATGAAGCATTTGAGGTTTTCAAGAAGTTTGTAGCAAAGGTTGAGAGGGAGAGTGGCAAAACTTTGAAGGTTTTACGAATAGATGGTGGAGGAGAATTTACGTCACACGCCTTCAAAGAATTCTGTCAAGGAAAGGGCATAGCGCATGAAATCATTGCCCCTTATACACCACAACATAACGCACTTGTGGAACGCAGGAACAGAACAATCATGAACACTGCTAGGTGTCTTCTCAAGGAGAAGAGTTTGCCACGAAGTCTCTGGGCTGAAGCGGTGACGACAGTTGTTTACCTCCTTAACAGGTGTCCTACTAAACGCATTAAAAGGAAAGTTCCTTTGGAGGTATGGACAGGAAAGGTACCCTCTGTGAAACACTTAAGAGTGTTCGGATCATTGGCTTATGTTCACGTTGCAGACCAGAAACGCAGCAAGTTGGAAGACAAGAGTACGCCGATGGTGTTTGTAGGTTACCATCCCACCGGAGCCTACAAGCTTTACGATCCCATCAAGCAGAAAATGGTTATCAGCAGGGATGTTGTTATTTTGGAAAAGGAAGCCTGGAATTGGGATCTCATGCATGAGGGTTCTAAGAAAACTATGATACAAGGAATTACTAGTGATCATGAAGAAGTAAGAGCAGAAGGTGCCTCTGGAACTGAAGACAACACTAACAGCGATATCGCAATTGAAACTCAAAGAACTAGAAGAATAACTCAGAGATCATCCAGACTCTCAAATTATGAGGTATATCCTGATTCTGCAATCGACGATGAAGGAAGTCTAATACACATTGCTTTGATGGCTGGAGCAGAGCCTGTGAATGTTGAAGATGCTTTAAGGCAGCCGGTGTGGAAAAACGCTATGATAGAAGAGCTCAAGTCTATAGAAAAGAACAACACGTGGAAGTTGGTAGATCTTCCACCTGGCAAACGCAGTATCAGCGTTAAGTGGGTTTTCAAGAAGAAGCTAAACCCAGATGGAACCGTGTCAAAGTACAAGGCAAGGCTGGTTGCCAGAGGTTTTCTGCAAAGGAAAGGTGTTGATTTTGATGAAGTGTTTGCACCGGTAGCGAGATTGGAAACCATACGATTAGTTGTTGCCATAGCTTGTGCACAAAGATGGCAGATTTTTCAGCTGGATGTTAAGTCCGCATTTCTCCACGGAATATTAGAAGAGGAAGTGTATATACAACAACCTCCTGGTTTCAGGGAAAAAAACAATGAGGAGAAAGTATATAGATTACAGAAAGCTCTATATGGATTGCGTCAGGCACCCAGAGCCTAAAAGAATTGACTCATCACTTACCAAACATGGCTTTCAGAAATGCAAAGTAGAGCATGGAGTCTATGTGAAACATTCTACGGAAGGTAATTCTTTGATTGTTTGTATATATGTTGATGATCTTCTTGTAACAGGGTCACAGATTGAAGATATTAACAAGCTCAAGGAAATGCTGAAAAACGATTTTGATATGACGGACCTGGGAGAGCTTTGCTACTTTCTTGGACTGGAGTTCGTACACTCTAGGAAGGGTCTCATCATGCATCAACAGAAATATGCAAAAGAACTTCTGGAACGTTTTCAGATGCACCAATGCAACGCCACTCGAACTCCTTTGGAAGCCAATATAAAGCTGAGAAAAGACGAGACTGAAGAAGAAGCAGATGAGACAAAATTCAAGCAAATCGTGGGGTCCCTGAGGTTTTTGTGTAACAGTCGACCTGACTTGGGTTTTTGCGTGGGTTTGATAAGTCGCTTTATGAGCCAACCAAGGAAAAGCCGTATGGATTCTGCAAAACGCATTTTGAGATATATCAAAGGCACATTGGACTATGGAGTGATGTTCCCATATGGAAATAAGGAAGACTGCTTGAAGCTTACTGGATTTTGTGATTCAGACTATGGAGGAGACACTATAGAACGGAAGAGCACGTCAGGTTTCATTTATTTCATAATGGAGCACCGGTCTCATGGTCATCAAAGAAGCAACCAATTGTGGCATTATCAAGCTGTGAGGCAGAGTATGTTGCAGGGTGTTATGCAGCCTGTCAAGGAATCTGGTTTGATGAACTGCTAACTGAGTTGAAGGTGATATTTGGAAAACCAATAGAGTTAAAAATGGACAATACTTCTTCTATCAACCTTGCTCGAAACCCGGTAAGTCATGGCAGGAGCAAACATATAGAAGTAAAGTTTCACTTCTTGAGGGACGTTGTGAACAAAGGGAGAATTGAACTGTGCTATTGCAAAACTTCGGAGCAAAAGGCAGACCTTCTTACAAAAGCTTTATCTACTGACAAGTTTGAAACTATGCGACAGAAGATTGGAGTTATAGCTCTTAGGGATTTGAATTAAGGGAGAGTAATGGCTTTCAGTAATTCAAATCTGGTTTTGTACTGTTGTTAGTTAGGATTTCGTTTTCTGTTTAATAAGTCTGCATGTATATATGAAGGCATGCAGCGCCTCTTTTGTATATTAGAATTCATTTTTCATTTTCAGTAAAAACGTGTATGAGTGTTAAAACTTTCTCTGCATCATTGTCCTTTCGAATGCAATTTTGAAATCTGAAATTCAATTACTCCTCTTCAGACCCCTCCCACAAGTGAATCCATGTCATTTATCTTTATTTTTTTAAACCATGTGGACCATCCAGAATTTGACACGTGGCGGTGTAAAAAATTTGTCAAATTCTAGATGTCAAAGTATCATTACCTTTACGATTGGTTCATGTCAAATATTTCTTTTAAAATAAATTTAAACAGAAGAATGAAATGGTAACACGTGTCCTGTTGTTAAAAAGTGGTAAAATATCATATGATTCTATTAGTATACCCTTTCCTTTAATGCACAAATCCTATCAACTAGAACTGGCTAAAACAAAAACAAGAAACCCAAGAACAAGCCACACACAAAGGTAGAAACAGAATAGAGAGAAGTAGAAACAGAAGAAGAAACAGAGAAATTGTATGTGTATATTGAATGAAAAGAATGTTTGTTTTACAACAATTATTTTGTTTATATAGCATGTACACCACCGTTTAACAATAAAGGATTATGATATGTTAACTTAACTTTTTGATAATAAATTATCTATTGCTATTTTATTGGTTCATATATTTGAATTAGACCAATCACAAATTATTAGATTAACTATGGTAAAAAGTTAAAAAAACATTTTCGAAGAATCAATCACCGGTTAATCGACAAATCTCTAAACAACACTAACTTTATAACAAAAACTTATCTTAAGATGAATGGATTAAAAACACGTTCAAACTGTAAACAGGATGTTCTAGACAAGGTGTGAACCACCTTTTGCTCCATGCTACAGAACTTTCACTAGCTTAGAAATTACACGAATTATGGTAAACACAACTATTGTCCCAACAAGTCCAAGCCAAGAAAACAACACAGAAAATGTGTCCCCAAAATACATATTTTTGTTCAAAGGCACAGCATGTATGTAAGTAAGCACAAGAAATGTGAGACAGACACATGTGCCTACTGATAACAGTCCCATTGTGATTTCATTCTTTAAGGGAACTCCACTTATAAGTAAGAGAGTGACACCAAGTGATGCAATGAAAGAGATTGTGTTCATCGTTAAGAAACTAGTCAACATTTCTCTATATTGTACATATAGAAGTGACTCGATAGATATATTACCACCTGGTGGATTGATCACAACACCAAAGGTGACGGTTGAGATCATTGTAGACACCAAACTCAACATGCCTCTCATTTCTTCCAACCTACCACTCTTATGTTGTAAGACCTTGTTCACACGCTTCAAAGAGTTAATCCAAAACTTTTCATTTGGATTCGGTGTCCTTGATGGAGGAACATCTATGATTGATGCAGATGGTGGATGATGAACTTGGTTATTTTCATTCTTCTTGAATCCGGCGTCCATCAGCATGAGTTTTATTTGAAGACTTCTCATGTCTTTTGGAACATGCTCTAGCATGTCCAAAGCAGTGTAACCCATCTTGTTCTCAATATTTGCTTCTTCTTTTATTTTGGATATTGAGAGCAAGTACCTTACACTCTATAAGAACATACACCATATATTCATTAAGTTTGGTGAATAAGATTATTCAGTGTGATGAAAAATCAAGTCAATCCAAGACAAGTACATAGGGGACTATTTTCCACACAAATCTCACCATGTTTGTGTCATCTTTGTTAAAACATCAGGTTTCAAATGATAACTTACAATGATTTTTTTTTCCGAAAATAGGCAAATCTGTCTCAAAATAGACAAATTCTAAAAAAATTACGAAAATTGGCAAATTAACAGTTTGTAAGGATCTCACTTGACCTTTATACGAAGAAGTTGTGCATCTCTAAACAACTTTAACTCTGCCATATTTGAAAAAGTGGAAGTCCCGTACCTTTAGACAACTTCAACGAATTGTAATCAATTAACAAGAATTAGTAATCAATTACGAATTCTTGAAGTCTTTGATATAATCGATTACCATGTAATTGATTACAATTCGTTAAAGTCATTTAAGGATGTACAATTTCTTTGTATGTGTAAAACCTACACAATTTAACTATTTTTATACTTTCTTTTAAAATTTACCTATTCTTGTAGTATATAAGGCAAATTTGTCTATTTTCGAAAAAGAAAAAAACCTTAAAATGGTGTTCCAAAAGTTGAAAACAAGTATTATATTTAAAGAAATAAATGGTGAAAATTTGAAGATAAAGGGCAAATAAGATCAAAAGTTTAATAATTTAGCTGATGGAAGAAAAAGGGAATAACATACCTCAAGTTGCTTGAACATAACAGCCAAATGGAGAATGGTATTTCCATGATGAAAGTCTCCACAGTTTAGAAAATCCTCCCTGACATTTCCAACTTCCACCAGTGTTTTCAAAGTCTCCAAATGATTGTGCTCGACACAAAGGTGAAACATAGTTTTTCCTGATCCATCAAACACCATCACAGATTCTGACTTTGCTCCACTAATCAACTGTCTTGCAACCTCTGTCCTTCCTCTCATAGCTGCATAATGAAGAGGAATCCTTCCATCTTGGTCAGTCATCAAGCATGCATCTTCACATGTCTGCAGCAAAACATGAACAATCTCTACATGGCCTTCAGCAGAAGCCAGATGAAGAGGGGTGCGTTTGCAGTGGTCAGTCTCAAGAGCAAGTTGAGGTTTGTGAGTCAGAAGGGACTTTGTGAAATCAAGGTGACCAAGTAAAGCTGATATGTGCAAAGGAGTTTCAGTGAATGTTGTTAAGGAAATTCTGTGAAGGATAAGAGGGTCTCTTCTAATCAGAGTTTCTAACTCAGAAACACTACCTCTCAATGAAACCTCATAAAGAGTATTCAGTGTATCATTTTCTTGAACATCACTCATTTTTGAGAATTTGATCTTTTCAATCTTTGATTGTATAATGCATGTATTTGGAAACACTAATGGAAGAAGAGTTTACTTATACACTTGAACATGAAGTTTCCTAAGAAGAGAGTCTTAATTACCTCGAAATAATGTTTGCAGGGATAGGTTGTCCAACGAATTTCCTAGAAAGTGCTACTAACATTTTCACCAAAATTATATAATTTTACTATTAGAAAACAGACTATGCTAGCAAAAGAAGTCAATATTTAACAAAATATATATCTCTCTCTCTCTCACATACACACTAAAAATAAATATTAAAAATTCAGCTGAAAATTTTAATTTATATATATAATATTTAATAATTTAAACTGACACTATTTGTATTATGATCAATAAAATTTGAGTAACCAATAATAAATTTATTTAAAAACGCAAATAAACAATCTTACTTAAAATAGTCGTAGGTGTAGCTTTTTCTTTCTATTTAGTTCATTAATAAATTATAAAAGAAAAGACATTGAAAATGTTCAAGAAAATTAATGGCCGTTCATTTTATCCGTAAAAAGTGGATTGGGTTGGTCCCATAGCATTCAAAATTTATTTAGATTTTTTTTTTTCGTCCTGCGGGTTTATGGATTGCTCGCTGTGTATAAAAATTTTAATAATTTTATTTTATTTAATTAAATTTAATTTTTATAAGTTTATTTCTAAAATAAGTAATATTTAATTTTGTAAGTATTAAATATAAACATATTAAAATAGAAATAATATTGATATAGACTCAAAATAAGAAAAAAAAGTAAATGAGACCATTACTTTTGGATAGACTCAACTCATTAATTTCTATATACTTCCTCTCTTGCACAAAATTAGATCATCCAGATTCAAGCACATCCATGGTACCCCAATCTTCATTGTTAAATAGTTAATTACATTAGGAGTATCATTTAGTCATAGTTAAATCACATCTAGACCCTACACTGATGTTCAAATTACATAAGCATTTAAATTACATGTATTACCTACATTTCTGCTTTCCCTGAAGATGAACATGAGTACAAGACTTGTAACAGATGAAGCAAATACATCATTTGCTTATACTGATGTTCAAATTACATAAGCACTTAAATTACAAGTACTACCTACATTTCTGCTTTCCCTGTAGATGAACGCAAGACTTGTAACAGATGAAGCAAATACATCATTTGCTTTGTTTAGAAGCAACTGTTCGCTGAACAGTTGAAACACCATCTACAAATTTTGTTCGGAAAAGAACATTTGCGTTATTGAACATGCCTTCCTTCAAGGAAACCACAATAAACTGCAAGTCGAAGTAACCAAAAGAAATGAGGTCAGTGGAAATGAGGAAATAGCCACAAGAGAGTGAATTATAGAAATTTTGTAACATCTGAAATATTTTCAATTGTTTTAGTAAAAAGAAAAAGGTGATAAGAAAAAAAAAAAGCCTTCTGAAACTAGATGAATTTTATAACAAATCCTTCTTTATGAAAAATAAAGAAGTTGACATTAAAAAATTCACATGATCATACATGTGAAAAAGACAAGACGTCTATGTTTTTCTTTTAATATTTTTTATAACCTGAAACAAGAGATTCTTGGCAATTAATTTTTTAGAATTAGAGAGACAGAATTGCAAGAAATCACACGACAACATCAACAATTTTACTCTACCTGAGAGTGTGGAAAATGAGTCTTTATCATTCTCCCTATGTTTTGTGTGTGGCTCAAATCAAGAGCGGCATCAACCTGCAAGAATTAAACAAGAAACATTTGGCCCAACCACAATCATTGATTGAATTGTATAAAAAAGACAGTTCCCATGGTAGAGAAATAAGATAATGCATGGAACATAAGACCATCCAGTACAACCCATCGATACTTAAATTGAAGGTAATAGTAACAGATAATCATCCCATTCTCTCCACTCTATGGTCTCAATTATACATTTTTCGATAATGGGTTTATCTGTAGTAATCTTACTGTAAGGTTTGGCTTGAGAGGAGTGTTAGAATATATGATAATACGATAATCTACAAAATTATCCAATATCTTCAGATTTTTTTAGGAATTAGCTTTCGTCATTTTCTCTTGACATCAGTTCCCATGTTTTCTGATCGTCTCACAATATATTTTCCTAATTAGTGGGATTATGATTAGTAAAGTAAAGGTTAGTGCTCTAGGATGTCACCTATGAGGTTGACATATCACTAAGTTCTAACTGAAACATCATTAACACGGGGAAGGATCAATAGCACTGAATTTTACAGAAAAATACAAACATTTAAACAAACATCTTTTTTTGTTAATATAGGCATGCACAAAATGCATAAAGGAAAAAAAAAAAAACTGTTTGTTCAGGATATGTTATGTGCCAAGCATGCATCAACAACTCAGATCCTAAGGTCTTTTGTAGGACGCCATCAGTGTATATATAGAGGGAACTTATATGATTTCAGCATTTCACTATCATGAATTCAATGTAGTCTATTGTAAGTATTGTAACAATAAGATAACTGGCATTCTAAAAAAAAAAAATTACAAACAAAAACATACCTCGTCAAGGATGTAAAGTGGAGCGGGTTTGAACAGAAGCAGTGCCAGAATCAGAGAAAGTGCAAGCAGCGATCGCTGACCTCCACTTAATTCAGACAACGACTGCTTCCACACACTTCCAAATGCAACACGAACCTCAAGACCGTCAAGGAAGCTGCATCCTTCTGGAGGTTCTAGTTTAGCCATTGTTCCCGGTAATAGTGTAGAAAAGATAGACCCAAAGTCCCTGGATGAAAAAAATAAAAACGTGATACTCAACCAGTGTATTAAATGGATCATTTTTTGGTGAAACTCAATCTGATTTTAACAGAATACATAACATTTATTTCCTTTGATAGGGATATGACTTTCTTTTATAGCTTTATTTATTCTCCGTCCTGTGATCCTATTTTTAATGCGATGAATGAAAATATCACTATCCAAAATTTTTTATACTGGATTGACCCCTTGACTATTACGACGGATCTGATATCATGTTAACCAACTCAACTATCAAAAAGCTAATATATACAACAAACATAGATAGAGTGGTTCACATTATACTAACAATTAATAACTCACTTATTTACTTTGATCCAGGTAACATTTAGTGTCTCCTTTTTCTTCTCATCTAGCTCTTCAATCACCTTCTTGATTTTGGACTTGTCATTCTAGGCCAGAAAAGAAAAGAAGAATAAGCACTTCCACAAGAAAGTTAAAAAATTGTGAAAAAAATTTAAAATTCACCTCAATTATATATTTTTTTGACATCAAATCATTGTACTCGTCCTCTGCCTTCTCAAACATTGCCATCACTTTCTTGTTCACCCTTTTCTCAAGTCTTAAGCATGCAAAACAATAGCAAACAAAAAGTGTTACTACAGTAAATTAGGACACATAATTTTAGTAAGCACGTTAATCAATAATAGTAGAGTTTCAAAGCATCAGACCCAGATTGCTCAGCCTGAAGCTTCTCAAGCTGTTCCCTTGATTTACTTGGATCACAGGAAGAAAAATCATAATCTGTCCCACTTCTACCAAACAATTGTTTTTCAGAAGCAATCCAAGCATGCTTCTCAATTAATTTATCTACTCTGACAGAGCAGTCTTTCTGTTCCATCTCCATTCGTTTTACCTGGAATAATAGAATAAAGAGATGATTTTTAAGCACACAATTTCAAGTGTTACAGGCAAGAGCTGTTAAAATATTACCTCATTTTCCATCCTCTTCCTTTCTAGATTACTCTCAGTAATTTTATGTTCAAGTTTTTGTTGCTCTTTAATGATAGCACTGATTTCCTTATCACGTTCTTTCATTTTCAGGCTAACTGATTTCAGCTCAGATTGAACTTGATCAAGGTTTTCCCGTGCAGCAACAACCTATAGCACATAGGGTTGAGAACACAATCTTGCACTACAGAAACAGATCTAATAAACATAAAAATACAAATACTTACTTTGGATTTTTGCTCCTCTACATCGGAGGTAAGATTGCTTATCAGTGCTCCCAATGATGCTAACTGACTCTCCAGGGATGCTTTCTCCTGGATAACAGCTTCCATTTCCATTACAAGTCTCTCCTTTTCACTATCATGCCCCTAAAAACCAGCAAGCAACCAATTAACTTTTAAACTGTAATGATTATTTACGGAGTATTTGATGAGAGAGAATTAGAGGGGGAGGAGACGGAAATTAATTGGTGTTTGGGAGGGGACAAATATGGTGTAAATAATTGTAAAAATGGTAGGATTAGCTGAACTATTTCTCACCCAGTTCCATTTATTTATCTCTTTTCCATTTCTCTTCAACTAAACGCATTTAACTTTCACTTTATTTTCATCTATTTATACTCATCTTTTTTATTTCTATCATCTATTTTCTTTCTTCTATACCAATATTACTTGGTTACACTATTTATGTAGGTTATAATTAACTCTGAGCGCTGTATATTTTGAAAATGTATCCGTGTTTTTTCTTCAACAAGCTACAAACCGCATTACCCACTCTAAACTTAAGATCGGGCACAGGATTTCTTTCATTGTAGCTACTACCCGATTCCACAATCTATATCAATATTGCTTAAGATACTACTTTATTCATTCAAAATTTGCTCAGGCAGAAATGGGCGGACATCTAGCCAAAAACGCATAGAAGATATAGAAATTTGTTTATGGTACTTTCAACAATTACTGAACGCAGTATTGTCAAATAAGGGAACATATGCAAGCCAATAGAAAAGCATTCTCAAGAGAACGGAATAAGAACGAAAACTACTTTCAGTAAGTGTTAAATATTGGCTCATGAAAAGCTCCATTACATCTCGGTTATAATGAAAATATCCAGCAGACCATCACAGGTAACCCAACCTTTTTTCCCAACATGATTTTGACTCATTATAACAACTGGAGTTTTACATGTACAACTAACTATCTTGACCCTCATCCTAGGGTTTGTATTTATTGAGTTGTACTAAATCAATTAAAGGAATCATATGATTTAAAAATTAATTTTCAAACATACCTTCAGATCTTTTAAAGATGACTGCATTTGAGATTTTATAGATTTTATCTTTTTCTCCAATCCTTTTAGTCTACTTTCTCTGTTTTTGTCATGGTCTTTTATTGAATTCTCAAGAGATGAAACAGTTTTGACGCAGTCCTCATACAAAAGTTGCTTGTCCATGATTGTCGATTTTGCTTCATTTAGCTCTTGCTCAATGTTCTTCACTAATTCTCCAAGCTACAAAGAAAAAGGAGATGGTGATTGGTGGTGAATAACAGAAAAATATAACTAAAAATTACATGGAACTGCAATGTTTTTTCAAAGATCAATTTTAGAGAAAGAAAAAGAAATAAAAACCTTATGATGCTCATTTTGCTCAGCTCTGCTCTGAAACAATGTAAGGTCGTACGACTTCAGTTCTAATTGTGCTTTGAGATCTATAAATTTTTTCTGAAGCGGAAGAAGCTTTGAGATCTGGATATCATGATAAAACGACAAACCAAAGATTTATAAGATTAAAATTATGTGAAAAATCTGAAAAAATGATCTCATTTTCAAAAAATAGCTTAGAGAAAAAAAAATGACTAAGCTTCAAGATTATCAAAAGTAATAAATACCAAAAACAAATGCGTACTAGAAACTATGAAGTAAAAAGAAAATCATAATGTGCTCAGATCCATTCATATACGCACCACGTTGTTTGCTTGCTAACTCTGTAAACATGGTCAAAATACTACTAATAAGGCTTGGGGAACCATCCTCCCACGATTTTTGGGATTATCTTGGATCAATTCCATTTCTAACAGATGCTAAGCAGAAACAATGTCAAACTAACTAGTATGTATTCTTATCCCCACCAAAATCCTTTTTCCTCTCACCACAACATTTCTCCTAAAATCTGTGAAGCACGGACATAGCTCTTCGATGACATCAACATTTGCCAAACACTTTGCCGAAGAGTTGAATTACAGAGAGAAAAAACTGTGACTTCCAAGAGGGTCCAACACAGCATTAAAAGCAGAAAAGTCAGAAACTTGTGTTGTAAGTTTCTATTTCTCCTTTAAACAAACGAAGTGTCTATTTCGCATTTAAGTTTTCTCTTTACCTTGTATTGAGTTTCCACTTCTTTGTTTAAATTTTCTTTTAGATGAACCTGAGCTGTAGAGTGTCTTTTTCAATAACGATGATCAATAAGAGGAGGAATGTTTTAAATGAATTAGATTCTCTTTTAACTTTTTGGATTTTAGATGAATTGATTACATCCTTTTTTGTACTAAGCAACAATATGTTCAAATTGTTATAATTGAGTAAATTTTGCATGCATGATACATGATTTTGGATACAAAAATCTCCACTGTCGATTTAAATAATTCATGATGATGCTTGCAGATTATAGGTATCGAAGTGTATGTGCCATGTCTGTGCTTCATAGGTTAAAATTCTTCCATTTCTATGAAATTTTCTTCATGTTGAAATTGAAACTTTACTTATAATTGAAAGCTCTCTAAAGGGTCATTTTCTCTTTTCCTATAGCCCACAGACTTTCGATTCCACTGGATAATATTATTGTGTTGGCCCTTTTAAAGTCCAATTCTCCAAGTGTTGGCTCGCTGATATATATTAGAAAGTCAGAGTTCCCAACAACATGAAATCTCTTAGTTGGACAACTGTACATAACAAAGCTAATAAACAAAATCTAGCAAATACTCACAATAATACACTAAAATATTGTTTCATGTTTGTGTTTTATGCTATTCTGGTTGTGAAACATTAACAATTTATTTGTATATTCGACCCTAGCTAGATACTTTTAGTTGAGACCTTTATGATGTCTTGAGGAAAACTGAATCTCTAAAGAGAGCAAGTTATCATATGCTTTTTTTTAGACTAGTAAAAGGTACGAGGTCTTCGGCAACATGCCCCAAAATCAGTGCATAGCGGCTTTACCTAAAGTGAAATGCCAGAATTTTTTAGGCCGAAAACTTAAATTACCCTTCCTTTTGAACATAACAATTTTGTACTTAATTTAAGGTCCTGACCTACCCCTACACTAGTAACCATTTTAGAAGTGATTTTAATATACATATGGGGGGTTTAATTAATTAATGCCTTTTTTTTCATATTTTCTTTCTAAAGGAGGATTTGTTTGACCCCTGCTTTATTTGTATTTTTCTCTACTCTCGTGATTTTTCTAAGAAAAAATAAACATGGTAATGCCTACTAATATTATATACATAATCTTCAGTACCCACCATTAATTATAGCAAATAGGTGGCTTTCATTGCAACAAAAGGGAAACCTACCTGCATCTTTACTTCAAGTAATTGACCCCCAACCCAAATAAAGTATAAGCTAATCATTCCTATATTTAAACTTCCAAATTCAGTAGCAGAAAAATAAAAGAAAATATCAAAATACAATGTAAAATCGCTTATTACTATGTTTTCAAAGTTTCCATATAATTCTGGAAAAAGGGGGTCTTCGGAGTCTACCTTTGCCTCGATCTCTGACAACCTTCTTTGATGCACTGAAAGTTTTGACTCGGCCTCAGCCAAAGCATGAAGTCGTCCCAAAAGATCACCACTTCCCCTGTTACAACAAATCCGTCACAACATATCCAGAAGTATACTGAATTGCTTAAAATGACATCAGATACAAACATTGAATAACTAAGTGGCTGCATCAACTACTAGAAACATAACTCCTTTAAGGTTGTCAAAAGCTCTATTCTATTATGCTTTACTGATCAGTGTATTATTGAACAGAAAACAATGTGTATTCTGGTATAGGACCATACTTCCTGCTTCCACCAGTCAGAAGACCCCTTGGTTGAAATATATCTCCTTCAAGAGTGACACTTGTTGTGTAAATGTCCCTATTAAATGCCACCTACATCCAACAAAAATGAAAGGGAGTAAGAGTGAGATGATCATGTGGCAGATTAGAAGAGTATGATTGTAAAAGGCATAATCAGTACACATCATAAATCTAATGCAAATTGTAGCTGAACATTAAAAAAGGTCCATCACTCGTTACCTCCTTTGCAGCATCAATGGTTTTGCAAACAAAGGTTGAACCAAATACATATTCCATTGCACTCTAGCAACAAACATAAAATTAAGTTAGAAAATGTGTAGTTTAAAAAAAATGAATCAAAACCTGAGCATCAAATTTCCTAATCACTGATCAAGACACCCAACAAGATAATATGCAAAAACAAAAATAGAAAACATTATTAGAACCTTCAAGTGGTATAGAAAATGCTCAGTAACGTTGTAGTGGGTACCACTGCATGATTACAAAAATAAATTGCAATTCAAGGAGCAAACCTTTAATTCTTCTTCATAACCAACCAAAGAAAGGGCCACTTCAGCGTTCCCCTTCCCCACCTTAAATGGAAGTGGAAAAATTCTTCAGCTTGTAGTGACGAAAAAATAAGTACATAAGTAATTTAAAAGGTAAAAAATTCCAGTGACCAACCAGTCTAACAGCAGCTTGTTGAACTCTTGAGGGAACGGGATGGGATTGTATTTTGTTCAGAGGTATAATTGTCACTCTTCTTCTAAGATTTCCATTTTGTAGTAGCTGCTTCCCAGTATTTTCTGTGTCAACAACAACATTATACAACTTCCCACCAGCTGTAACCTGAAAACGGTAATAACTCAGGGCTTAACCTAAGAATTTTCTTTCATAAATTTAGGTAAAAGTTATCACGATATCCAACCTCTAGGGCAGTCATTGTGGACCTATCCTTTACTTTGATGAGTTTTGCAACAACACCTTTCACCTTTGACCTGTCAAAGTTCTTGACAGGATCACGGTAAGTAAATTCAACATTCGCCAGGTAAGCTGAAAGATTGCGTATCTCATCCTTCCACTTTTGCACACAGTCCATCTCAGTCGTACGCTCCTATAAGTTATTGTACAAGAGAATTTACTTAAACAAGACTTGTATAAACATTTTTAAATTGGAAAGAAACTAGCAGAAGATAAACCAATCTAACCTTTTGTAAATCCTCCATCTCACCCTCTTTATACGAGAGAGATTCCAACTCAGTTCTTATATTCTCCACATCTTTTTGTCTGGAGTTGAGCTCTTTTACGACAGCATTAGCTTCTTCACGTTTTGACTTTAATTGATTTGTTTTTTCCTTCAGTTCCTTCTCACAATGGCTAATCTTGGCTTTCAGTTGTTTCAATTCAGTCTCAGCACTCCCGACTGCTACCTTTGCATCCCTTAGTTGATCCTCCAAGCACTTCTCCTCATTACCACTGCTTTTGCCGGCTAAAACACCCTGTCAAAATTTGAGCAACAGGATAAAATAAACACCAAGAGAAATCCCACTGATTGACATCACAGAACCAGACAACTTTAAACCAGTTACCTGGTATTCTTTTTCATGCTCCTCTAGACTATTTGTAAGCTCCTCAACTTTATTTTTCAGACCTGATGCCCCCTCTTCAGCCTTTTTAACAGCAGACTCCTTCTCATCTACAGATTGCTTCAGCTCTTCAATGTTTTTAACAATCTTAAAACACAAAAGGTTCAAAAACCAAATATTAGCTTCACAAAATAGAAATATCTCAAAACATTAGTAGCAAAGAATTGGCAACAAAATCTTCAAATTGAGCAAACAGTGAATTCAGAACGTCACTGACATACATTTGCTTGGTTGGCTTCTTCACTCCTCAAAGAGTCTTCTTTGTTATTTAATACAGACGTTTCCCTCACAAGATTCTGGGAAAGCGCATCTACCTTCTCTGAGAGAGATTTCATTTCTCCACCCATGCTAGCTTCCTTTTCAGCAGACAACTGAGCTATTTTGGCCTCCATTTCCTTTATTTCCACCTGATTTGTCTTAACAGCATCATCAATCTCAGCTATCTTGCCTTTCACTTCCTCCACCTCCGAAGCAGCATTGTCTTTAATCCTCTCCGCTTGAACATAATCATAAGCAATACAGAACCTTCTCAGCCTATCTAACTCAGCATTGCCATTAGCCCATTGCATGTACTGTGTCTTTTCTTTCCTTAACTTCTCCAGAGCAGGCAGTATTTCCTGATCAAGAAGATTGTTAATCTCGTCAACCTTGCTCTGCTTCTTCTCAAGTGTTTTTAAAGCAGCCTCTTTCTTTGTCTCGTACATTCTCGTCCCTGCAGCTTCCTCAAGCATGGACAATATCTCTGGCGGTTTCATATTCAAAACCTTAGTGATCCGCCCTTGCATTATAAGGAAATGTGGATTATTAACATTTAGCTGCACTGAATGAAAAAGGTTCTGAACTTGACTAGGCTGTGCAAGCTTCCCATTGATCAAATATTTGTTCCTTCCCCCTACCACAATCTGCATTGTACCCCAATACATAACACAATAAACAACGATAATGCATACAGTTAATCATTGATGGTTAAAATTTTCTTTTAAAATGGAATTGCCACTCAACCCAAGAACAAGAAAACAACTTGAAACTTAAAAGGTAAACGCAGTGAATCAATACAAGAAGCTTCTAAACTTAAAACCCCAAAAAAAGAGATTAATTTTCCATTTTAAATTATAATTTAATCTTTTTTATGTTAATTATTAAACATTAAAGCTAAGTTTACTTCAACAAAATATTGTTAAGTTGGTCGTACATAACTTAAGTCATCACTATCATAAAAAAAAAATCAAACAACTATTAAACTGAACCCATAATTCTCTGTCGCCAAATAACATAATGTTAAGTTTTCATAAGAAACAAAAAAAAACGCAGATAAAACATTATCATTTTTATTAATTTAGCTGAAGATAAAAATAACGAAAAAGGAGAGAAAATTTTATCATTATCAACAAAATTTCAATTATTTACTTCCATTCTATTATCGCATCATTTCAATTGTCAAAATTCCCTCCATTCCCTCACTCTTCTTCCTCTCAACCAAAGAAAGTCTCTAAAAATGTAATTAAGCATAAAACATGAGATAAATAAACCGGAAATGTAGAGACAAAACTAAAAAATTAGGAATTGGAGTTAATGGATTTGGAAAATTAGAATGAGGTCCTATATTCTAACCAATGTTGTGGAAACCGTGGAAACCGGTACAGAGTCAATGATCATTTGGTCATCTATTAACCGGTTTACATTAAAAAAGATTATATATATTTCACATAATTTGATAAATCTATCATAAATTTAAACATACTTTTATCATAACAAAGAACTAATATATGTAATAAAAAAAATTCAACACAATATAATTCTGCAATTCAAAATTCAAAACATCATCGTCACAAAGTAGTTAATATCTGTTGAATATAGTGAAAACTATGTATGAGATTAATATCCCTTGGGTTGAATATACACATAAAATGCTCTATTTATAATAGAAGAAATAAGAGTTAAACCCAAAATACAAATAAGGAATAATAACAAACTAGTTTAACACTCCACGATGTATACAAATCGTATATACCAATCTTGTTACTAATATAATCAATAAAAACTTAGTGAATTGTTTCTGAACTCACGTGACACCAAATTGTTAATGATTTGCGAAGACAACATAAAAGACAAAATACCAACCCAGAAGACTCTCCTTGCAAATCATCGTCGTAGAATGCATTGTTGACATGCAGTTGATAAAAAGGACATTGTTGAAGAACTGCCATTGCTATAAATAAACTAATAAAATTCATTTTTACAACGAAAGAAAAAACATATATGAACCAGTCAAACACACTAGTGACAGAAGAGAGATCAAAAGAGACAGCAACGAAAGAAGCAATAGACGAACAAAAGAGAGAAACCATAAAAATTCAAAATTCTCCAATCAAGGCACCGAAAAGAGGAAAAAAAGCAGCATCAATGCTTTGAATAGTTGCTTGAAACAGGACGTGCGACCACACACGACAGACCTGAAAGAGGAAAAAGAGCGACATTGACCTTTGAATCACTATCTGAAAGGAGACATGACACACCACTATGCACGATAAAAAATTAGACAAATCTACAACTTCAAAAGACACTGAAAGCACATAGGATTTCTGATGATGACATCATTGTGGTCACTTAGCTAAGACAATCAAAACCGTGAGGTTGCCCATCAAAACTAGAACTCTTGATAGTAGCAATGACACAGGGTGATGCCTCAGACAATCATCAACGTCGACGGGTGCAGTGACATAAGGGACGACAACTTTTATATAAAAGAATCTTAGACAATAACATAAGCGACAACAATTTTTATATAACAAAAATCTTAGGCTCTAGATATCATGTTGAACATAGTGAAAACTATGTATCAGACTATCCAAAATAGAAGTCTTAACAACAACACAAATTCTTCAAAAAAAAAAACAACATAACTTCAAAACTAAATTCAAAAGCATAGACACACACAATTTATAGCAATACATTTTATAATTTAGTTTATCAAAAAAATAGAAATAAATTATGTTAAAACTAATTCAACTCACTACTTTTTTATGTAACAACCTTTAATAATATTTTCTCTTTACGTAATTATTCACTATTTATTATACAACCCTCTTTATTAATAACCATCTTTATTAATATTTTTGTTTCTTTAAAGTATATGGAGGCACAAAAAATCAATTTCTCATTGCTTTGCTATATATTATAATAAAGATATCATCGCGATACCCGGTTTACCCAATAGGTCCGAATTTCGTAACACTGAGTATAACTTCAAAGCCATCATTATCCAAAAATAAATAAAAATATTAAGAATTAAAATAATTAACTGCTAAAAATAAAACTTGTTTTACATTAACTTCCTTTATCCCTTTAATTAAAATATATAAATTTTGAAAAACAGCTACAAAACGTAAAACTAAAACATCTTCAGCAAATGAACCTGAAAGAGACAAGACCGAGGAGAAAACACATCATATGAAGCCTGCTAGTGAAGGAATTTAGTAATTTATCATCAATTGCTAAAAAAGAAAAGTCATTTTCTCTTTACTTCCATTATCTCCTATTTTTTTTGTCAAGATCCCCCAAAACAGCCTCAATGAGAAATAAAAACACCATTGGCAAATAAACCCAAAAGAATATAACTAAAAATACACCAGGTACGACCCATTAGTGAATGATTTGAGTAAAATTATCAGAGAATTTGGCTCAAGCTTTGAGACTTAAACACAACCAACTCTACCTAATTTAAGCCTTATCAATGGTATAATTCCTAAAACATGATTCACCTAACAGTAATTCTATTTCCAGTGACTAGTTTTTATTCATAATGTGATACTCTTCACCAGAAAAAAAAAAGTTATGTTTTTTAACGGAGAACAGCGAAATTAAAACAAGAATTGGGAACAAGAAGAAGAAGAAATGAGAACCTGTCTTGTTACTGTGATCTCGGGATGGCCTTCGTAACCGAGAGGGCTTCGCGACCGGTCGGAGTTGTCGAAGACGATGGAGACAGTGGCTTTGGTGATTCCGGCCTGACCCTGCTTGTAGACGAGTTCCTGGAGGTTGGAAGCCCTAACCTGCTGCAAATTGGTGATGCCAAGAACGAAGCAGATGGAATCGAGAATGTTCGATTTGCCTGAACCGTTCAAACCAGTGATGGCGTTGAAGAAGGGGTCGAAGCCCGGAACCACGGTGCGCGTAGCGTATGACTTGAACCCTTCCAAGCAAACCTCCTTGATGTGCATGGCGAAAAGGGTTCGCAGATCGAAACGCGACAAGGCGTGTTCGGTTGAAGGAGGAAGAGAGAGTGAAGAGAACGAAAAATTTGAATTTGAATAATAAAAATGAGTTTTTTGGGGATTTTGCTTTGCTTTGGTGGGGGCGTTGAAGCTGACAAAGGGAATAGCAAATCAAAGGCGGGAAAATTTAGGGAAATTCAAAATGAGGCTCCATCTCGCTATTCTAGGTTTTATCAACTCATTGTGATAATGAGATCAATTTAATTGTTTATTTAATAATTAACGAATTTAAATTATGGTAAAATATTTTTTTCTTTTCATTTATCTGTTGTTGCAGAAGTTGTTAAACTTGTATATTAAACAATTGATTATAGAAAATATGTATATACTTAAATTGTTAGTTTTTTATATTTTACTTTTACTTTTACTTTTGTTATTGTTCTTGTTGATCCAAACTTCAAGAAATAAGAAAAGTGGACCTAAAATTCACGTGATTATGTTAAATAAATTTACGTGTAATTTTTTATTTTTATTTGTTATAATTATTGAATTGTATGAGATTGATAACTTTTTACATTATTCTTTAAATTCGATTACAGGTTAAAAGATTATAAACAGTGCTTTTGTATTCATTTCTCTTTTTAAATATATCATAATATTTTTAAAATATATTATAAAAATGCAATATAATTATTTTGAGAAAACAATTTAAGACTTGTAATGGTTTTAATAATTGTACTTGATCATTTTATTAATAAAAATTTTAATTATAAATAGAGTTTTTTAATAGAATTTCACTCATAAATATCATCATTTATTTAAAATATTTTAAAAAATATTCTTGTCTTTAAATATATATATATATATATTTATTTTTTCATTTACTAGAACACCGAGTACTTCTAGAGGTTTAATATCTTACCTTATCAAAATATTAAATAGAGTAAATTCATTTTTTTTGTTATTTTTTTTTAAGTCTTGATATAATATTTGTTGTGATTGTATATCTTTTAATCATGATTAAAACACATTCAAAAAGGGATCCCGTTATTTTGACACCATAAATTTGACACTCATTTGACACTGCCACGTGTTAACATGCTATTGGCTATTTTTATTTTTATTTTTTTAAAAAAAATTTGGTCTGAAAAATGCAGAGTTTTTCAGAGAGAATGTTTTCCTTTTCTACCCCTGGGCATTTTGAGTTTGAATGTGAAGGATTGGTTCTGTCTCAAAATTGGTTTCTCTCTCAGAAGTGGTTTCTCTCTCACATTTATCGTCTTCTCCATTAACGCTCACGGACTACTCTTCTCCACAGTCTCGTCGTCTCCATTGCTCTCCACTGCTCTGAAATGGCAA
>NC_028352.1:25145502-25182204 GCF_000741045.1 Vigna radiata var. radiata | reverse complement strand
GCAGCAATGGAGATGGTGGTGGACGAAGAACGAAGACGTTGGAGAGAAGGCGAAAGTGTTCGAAACTGTTCTCAAGCAAGAGTGAAACGAAAATGAAACCGCCAATTCCAAAATGATATTCAAACACTCATTATTCCAGTTCTGCCCCTGCCACTTTATTAAAAAAACTGTTTCAGTAAATAAAACATCACCCAATAGAAATTTGACACCTGGACGGTGTCAAATTTGTGTCAAATGTTGGTGTCAAAGAAACATTTTCCTTCAAAAAGAGTTAGAGTCATTTGTACTATGTGAAACAAAATTCTTTCTCTTAAGTTACTGTGGAATGTCTTTAGTAGATTAAGAATATTTCGACATTGCATTAAGGATCAAGTAGAGTAGGAATTCTTTTTAGGCCTTGTATTAAAGGTCAAGTAGTGTAGGATTTCTAAAGAAACTTGCTTAAATCGTGGGAAATATTTGCACCTAGCTAAGCTAATTTTGGGTGATTAGTTTTGTAACTTTAGCTTACATATGAGGCATGGTGGTTACATAACAAACACTTAGTGAAGAGTTTTTTTTACGAAGGTAGTGATCATATGTCATTTTTCTAATGAGGAACTTTTGCTAAAGTAGTTTTTCACATGACAAGCTCTTAGTAATGTTTTCTCACAAAGGTGGTGACAATGTGTTGTTTTCCTAATGAAGAACTTTTGCTAAAGTGACTTTCCACATGACAAGCTCTTAGTGCAGATTTTTCTTATAAAGGTAGTGATCTTGTGTCATTTTCCTAGTAGGAAACTTTTGCCAAAGGGACTTTCCACATGACACTTTAGGAGTGGAGAGTTTTTATAAATGTGTCACATGTCAAGCTTTCTTTCACCAAGATGGGATTTTTAAGGTTTGGTGCAACATAACATTTGGGGTATTGGCCTACTTTGGAGACACCTTCGTCTATAAATAGATGTGTCTCCCCCTTGTAAACTAAGAAAGAATTAAAGTTGCATTGATAATCACATTGGACAACCAATTTAAGTCAATTTGAAAGTTAAAACTCAAATAAAGCATGAGACAATATCACAAAATCGTTGTGCACCACTCGTAAGACTCAAGTTAGTAAGTGAGTTATAGTGGTCCAAAGTGTCAAGTGTAAATTTGAGATCGTTGGATGCTCACTTAACCGTTAGCTTCAAAGATCTAGGGCTTTACGTGATCCCTTGGTCGTGTTGGACACCCACTTCACAATGAGCACATGGGGATTTTGTGTTTGATGCCACTTTGTTTTGGGTTTTGGATAGCCTCGATAAAATTTTGAGTATTTGTTAACCGTTGAATTGACATTAAATTTTGGCAAATGGTTCTTGAAATATGGTTAATCATTTTGACCAATTGGATTGCCAATTAGATCATAATTTTGATATACTCAATGAAAATATTATAATTGAATATTTTGTTAATACAATAAAAAAATAAATCATGTATTATTAATATTTCAATTGAATTAATCGATATGTGATGTATTTGGATGGAAATAAGATACATATGTATGACATAGATGAATTATAGATGAAAATAAAGATGTACGAGATGTGTTAATGATGTATATATTCTCTTTTAGTTGAATTTATCTCTGGTTTGATATGCATGATTTTGAATGACAATGTAGTGATTTTCAACGTGGGAATGTTACTATCTAGGTGTTGTATGGAGTGTATTGATATCATAGTTTGAAGTGCGACTAATTAAGGAAAAAATTCGCATAAAGAAAAATACTTATGGTGAAATTTGAAAAAGGTTTTCGTCAATAAATTTGGTATGGAGGATTACATTTGCATATTTGTGATTTAACTTGTTATACTCTTTGATATGAAATGTGATCATGGAAGAGTGAATGGAAGGGTAAAGATATAACCATAAGGTAGCAATAATAGTTGTTATTTTTATAATTATTTTTAATAAATTATTTTATAACTTAATAAATTTTTACTAGAATAAAAACATGAACATAAATGTGTATAGTGCGTGTGTTTCTAATGATTTATGTAAGATAAATTAAAACCTTAACATTGTATTTAATTATCATTTTTTCAACTTAATGTAATTCATTTATTTCAATTAAGTATCAAATTAATAAAATTATAGTTAGGTCCATTAATTATTATATTCATCAAAATATACACATATATAATTGACATAGTTATGTTTTTATTAAACAACAAATCATAATCACATTTAATCGTTATATCAATACACAAGTTATACCATAACCATAGTAAATTACCTTAATTATGTATACTATTATATAGTCACATCAATTAAAAACTCTTACAACATTTAATAAAATAAATTAAATACATACATTGAATGATACATTAATTATTTATTAATTACATCAATAACTTCAAATACAAATAATTTAGTTAGGAGATAAACATAAAACAAAGGTTTTGAAATGAATGATGATAGTTTTGTTTTATAAGAAGAGTTTTGTTTAGGGTAGTAACTATATAATAAGATTAAGGAGTGAATTGCATGTTTAGTATTGGGTTGATTATAGAATTTTGAAAGATAAAAGTCACCAAGAAATAACTAGAAGACTATAAACAATGGTTAATTAATTATTTAAAATAACATGTATTTATTTTATCGAAAAGGAAACTTGTTTCAATTTTGTATGAATATTTAATTTAGCTATATATTTAAACTCAATTATAAATCACGTTAAATTAAAACAATCTATGTTTAATCGATCTACTTTTTAAAGTTATTCAAAATTTAAAATCAATACACGTTATCATTCTCAATTTCGGTAAGAAACAAGTTTTTCTTTTTTTCATGATTGTTCATTTATTAATTTAAATATACATGGAAACATTTAATAAAAAGACTCTTAGTAATATTATATACTTTTTAATATAATAAATTTTAGGTTAAATATGTTTTTTATTTTTTAATTGAATTGATTTAGTTTCTTAATTTTAAAATGTGTGGATTTAATTATTTTAAAATTTGTTGTTAAATTTATTTAAAGTTTGAAACGTATTTTTTAATTTACATTAAAATAAAAATATATCAAATATTGTTATATATAATTTTTTTTATCTTCATATATTATTTTAGATATTTAAATTTGAAAAAAAATGTAAAGTCATTAGTTAGTAAGAAAATAATGTGAAAAAAAATAAGAAACTTAAAATGTATAAAAGTAAAATATACACTCCAGTATATAAAATTTATAGTTAAATATTGTTTTATTTCTTAATTTTCAATAAAAATAAAAATTAGTACGTGTTCGATACTTGGGACCAAATTGTAATAAAATAGAATAATATAATAACAATGCGGACAAACATTAATGTTTGTTTATACTACTATGTTTTATTCTTTTCTATTTTTGTTATGATTTTCAAGTCTCGTCGTAATAAAATTTGTTCACCGTGGCATTGACCAATAATTAAAAGGTTTAATAGCTAATTTAGTCCTTACTTTGGTTGAAAAATTTCAATTTAGTCTCTTGTTATAAAAGTGTTCTACATTAGTCATAACTTTTAAAATAGTGGGTCAGATTGGTCCCTTTCGTTAAATATAAGTTAATGAAATTAATAGATGATGATATGACACAGCTTAAAGCTGATGTGTTAGATTGGTCCCTCGTTAGCTTTAAGTTGTATCATATCATCATCTATTAATTTCATTAATTTATATTTAACATAAGGGACCAATCTGACCCACTATTTTAAAAGTTAGGACCAATTTAAAACACTTTTATAACGAGGGACTAAATTGAGATTTTTCAACAAAAATGAGGACTAAATTGGCTATTAAACTTAATTAAAATTACAGATATTATGTAAGGATATTTTAAAATGAATATATCACTTAATAATAACATTAATCGTTGAAATATCTTTAATAATGGGAAGAATTTAAAAGATAAACGAGGATAAAATAAAATGTAAGATCATTATTTGTGTCCCACAATTCAGAATCAACGAGAGTGTGATCGTGACACAACGTGGCAATTGCTAGGCCAAACAAGGCCTTAACAACAGTGAACCATTGGAAGATCAGCCACATCAGACCAAAGCCATTATTCAAATAGTGACACATCCACTCATCAATTTCCACACCCTTTTTCGTAAAGCTCAAAGCTTTGTTGCAATCATTGAGTCAAATGGGGGACGATGGAAAGAAGAACGGCGGAGAGGGGGAGTTGGTGAAGGTGGAGCCAAAACCCAGCAATGGCTTCACCTCAAAAGTGATTGATTTGTTGGAGAAGCTGGTGGTGAAGTTTTTGTATGACACTTCACTGCCCCATCACTACCTCACTGGTAATTTTGCTCCTGTCACTGAGACCCCTCCCATAAAGGACCTTCCTGTCAAAGGACACCTCCCGGTTAGTACTTTTGCCTCTTGCTTTGTTGAATTTTTGCTTTATTAAATTCAATTTAAGAGTACTCATGCTGTATAGATTGTTTGACAGTGTTTGGTGTTATCAAATCATAGATTTTGTCATGTAGGGAAGACTGTTGTTTACTGTTATTGTTATTTGAGAAATTCCAGTCAAGATAATTTCTGACCGGTTGATCGATAATGTTAAATTTTTACTTTGATAGTGTATGAAAATTAAACTTGTACTGTTGTATGGTTGTCCATCTGAGGAGCATGTATCGTTGTCTTGTTTCTTGAACTTGTGGTAAATAGTTGACAAATGCGGCTACAGTTTTAGTCCCATGCAGTCCAAAAATGATGTGAATCCAACCGGGTAGAAGAAAAATGAGGTGACATAGTTTTTAATAAAGTCCAATTGACAATGTTTTTGGCTGCACTAATTTTATTTTATTTTTGTTGCAAATAATTGCATGAATGAGATCTTATAATACCATGAATGTGGATTGCTAGTGGGCTGAGTTTTATTGCTTTTGGGTGACTTTTAGTTGCCACAATTTCATTACAATCAGTGAGATCATTATTAGTTTAAGTGGGATCATTATTAACTTAAGTAAGATGTAATTGCAGTTAATGAATCCTTTGTAACTACGATGGCTAAAGCTTCTATATAACCTGAACCATTTTTATCAATGATACAAGTTGAGTTTTATTCAAAATTATTAGAGTTTATATCTTTTTATCTTAGTGAGAGTGATTATCCCGTGTTCTTGAGCTATTCAAGAACCCCTTGGTTGTATCAAAGGACTTTTCCATCCTTTGTAAGTTGTCTCTCTTGGAAAGAGTGATTATTCCCTTTTACATTTTATTTTCACCTCTTTTTCTTCCTTCACCCTAATTCAGAAACTCACTTTTGTCCTGGTTTATCTCATGGTCATATCTTTTGTTCTATGCGCCCAAATTATTTTTGAGCCTAAGTTAAAGTTCAAAACTTGAATGTTCACCTCATTTTGGAGGCACCTCAATTGGAGTTTTATAGTTTGAGATATAGATGTTTCTAAAATACTATCCAACTTGGAATTTCAGTCACTTTCCAATTCACCTTCTCACTAATTTTCCAAATTTCATACAAGGTTCTAACTCTAAAGATCCTAAATCAGCTCTTGTGCAAGTGGGGTTTACACAAAAAAAGCTTGAGACTGCTGCTGAAATCACAGTTCTGGATTGTTTCTTAAAAAGTCTGTGTTATTGTATTTCATTTTATCTGCTGTGGTGTTATGACCTTATATTTTAACTCTGAATTGAAGGGGAATACTTAGACAGGGAAATTAAAGAATCTGGATAAACAGAGAAGAGAGAGAAGAAAATGGAATAATTTTGATTCTCTAACATGGTGTGAAGTTCTTTAAACAAACATCAAATCATGCCATGTTTTATACATCGTTTGCAAAGTTGAAAGTTGGTTGTTTTATTGATGAAGATCTCGTTATTGTAAGAATTACAATATCTAGATTTTCCTAATCTTTTATTACCGTGGAAGTAGTCCATGTCCGTCTTTCTGGCAGTTCGTTGTTTTTTATAATTTACTAGTATAATGGTGCTTTATGCCTCTGTTTAAATGCAAGACCTTGTTATGCTACTGGTCATGAAAAATGTGTGGTATATCTCTGTTTTTCTGATTACTGTCCTTGAAAAATGTTACCTGATATATAATTAAAACATTTTAATGTAATATACTCTTTCCCCAAAGGTCTAGAGTCTAGAGCAACATCTGGTCGTGCCACTTATTCTCTACCGTTTATAACTGTCTTTCAGGATTGCTTGAATGGGGAGTTTGTCAGAGTTGGACCTAATCCAAAGTTTTCTCCTGTTGCCGGATATCACTGGTAAAGTTTTATTATTTGTATATTTTTGAACTCTATATTATGAGATATTGAACAAATCCTGGCAAATATTCAATTTTTATGATACATGTAGCTTACAAGTATATTGATTTTCTTTTTACCATATTTACTTATTATGCAAAAAGGTTTGGTGTTAATATGGAACTTTTTAAATTAGTCTGTAACAAAAAATGTGTTCTTAAAGTGGATTTTGACTCTTATACCGTGCTTTCTCTCACTGTTTTTGCAGGTTTGATGGAGATGGGTGTGTGCTTCTCTTCCTATATGCAAACACATATTTCTTTCAAGTTTGTTATAAATGAGTTGTATAGACTGGCCATATTTTCTGGATCTTTTGGAATTTGGAATTTCTTGGGGATATTGTTAAGTATCAAACTTTAATCAAAATCTCAACATTTTTTCTTTTTCCAGAATCCCTACATTTCATTGAGAGGGGGAGGGGGGTAGTTGGTAAAATGATGGAGTAAATGGACAAATTGAAACTATAGATACTAAATTTAACATAGAGTAAAAGTATAAGGTCCACAATCTTAACTACGCCTAAAAAATATAGTATTCTAGATAACAAAGCACCTCCCATACAAATTTCAGTTCAATTGTTCGTGAATCAAACACCAGTTCCAATTATACACTCATTTCTGACTTTCTGCAGCTCACCATAATGGCAATTTCACTGTCTCTGATTTTCTTAAGTTTTGGGCTGCCAATTTATACAGCACAAAATTCACAGTTCTGGTGTCTATTCCTCCAATTTTGATTCATGTATCAATGAATTGCAGAATGATTCATGGTTTGCGCATCAAAGATGGAAAAGCTACATATGTTTCACGTTTTGTGAAAACTTCTCGTCTTAAACAAGAAGAATACTTTGGACGGTCCAAATTTATGAAGGTATAGAAAGAAAGTGAAAGCCTAGAAGCTGAGTGAAAATTTTAGTAGTTTTATAATTTAGAAATAATTTATTTTAGATTCCCTAGAGAAACGTAGCTTCTTGTGTTGCTATCAGATTGGAGATCTCAAGGGTCTATTTGGACTTTTAATGGTTAACATACATATGCTGAGAACTAAATTCAAAGTGTTGGATATTTCTTATGGAGGTGGAACAGGTAATTTGTGCTTTATGGTTCTTTTCAAATTTAAGGTCCCATGAATTTCTTACATTCTGCAATTTTTGTTCAGTACCATTGAAATAGTACGTTGTGTGTCCCATTTGAAGATTCCGCTGTCGTTATGTATGGGCTTCTTTTAAGTATTGGTACTTCAAAAAATATATCACAAGTATGGTGTTCATGTTATCATTGCATCTTACAATGCTCGTATAAATTTTGATAAATGCATATGCATACGTGTACACACACTCGACAAATGCATACGCATATGTGTACACACACACTTGACAAATGCAAATGCATACGAGAACACACTCGTATACATTTCATTACTATATGACTGGAGAATGCACTACCTGGTACTTTGCTTTGCTGATTACCGATACACATATTTTGGTGAATTCTCCTGGTGGTTTTTGACTGGGAATATTAAGCTCTTGTGCATCACTGAAATTGTTGAAACTAACTTGTGTTCATATTCCCATTTCTACCAGCCAATACTGCTCTTGTATATCACCATGGGAAGCTTCTAGCTCTCTCAGAAGCAGATAAACCTTGTAAGTACCATTTGTGCCCACTTTTTTTTTATTTATTTTTATTTTTATTTTCTTTAATGAATGATATAAGCTTGCTGATTATATCTGAAATGCCATGGACTGTATAGAACTAAGGGAATGAAAGATTCATCAAGTTATGATCTTAAGCGGACAGTGTTCTTTCCTTTCTCATGGATACTTGCTAGTTATACTTGTTTTGACCTATTCTAGTCTCCAGGACTGAAGTAGTTTCATTTTGAATTTTGCAGATGCTATTAAAGTTTTTGAAGACGGTGATTTGCAGACACTTGGATTGCTAGATTATGATAAAAGATTGGGCCACTCCTTCACTGCTCATCCAAAAGTTGATCCATTTACTGGTGAAGCGATCTTTAAATGAGTGATTAAATTGTCTGATTTAATGGAATATTTGTCCAACAAATAAATATTCTGTATGCAGGGGAGATGTTTACATTTGGCTATGCACATACACCACCATATATCACATACAGAGTAATTTCAAAAGATGGTTATATGCATGATCCTGTACCCATAACAGTATCAGATCCCATCATGATGCATGACTTTGCCATCACAGAGAATTATGCAATATTCATGGATCTTCCTCTAATTTTTAGGCCAAAGGTATTGCAGGTCTATCTGTTCTTATATTCCGGAAAAAAACATACATATTGACTTTGTACATCAATTGGTGGCAATTAATGAATTTGACATTGTGGATTGAAACCCTTTTTCAGGAAATGGTGAAGAATAATACATTGATATTCTCATTTGATTCAACCAGGAAAGCCCGTTTTGGTGTGCTACCTCGGTATGCTAAGGATGAAAAGAGTATTAGATGGTTTGAGCTACCAAACTGCTTCATATTCCACAATGGTATGCTTGTTTATTTCGTTTCTCATTTGTATGTTCATTGATGTTCCACAAGGATATGCTAATACTATTTTGTTCTTGGCCCTTCGAAAATAATCTCCTTTTATTTATCAAAATGTGTTAGATGTGGTGTTTGTCCTTCAAAAGAATAAATTAGACAATCTGGTATATTTTTCCTGCCACAGTATGGACGATGTCTTTTGGCTCTATATAGTATAATAACAATCCTTGCAGTAACATTTCATAAAGTTGTCCATTGTGACATACTTAAAATATTTGAATTCTAAACCAGGTTCAATTTATGCTCTGAATTATTTATTTATACAGATTTCTCAGTTGTAAAATTTCATGTCATTTTTTTTTTCAGCCAATGCTTGGGAGGAGGAAGATGAAGTTGTTCTGATCACATGCCGCCTTCAGAATCCAAAGTTGGACAACGTCGGTGGGGCTGTCCAGGAAAAGCATGAAAATTTCTCAAATGAGCTGTAAAGGATTCATTCTGACATGTAAATTTTGGAGGAAAAAACAGTTTACTGCATAATTGTTCTTTATTTATGATAACTGAACTCTTTCCAGGTATGAAATGAGATTTAACATGAAAACTGGTGAAGCTTCTCAAAAGAAACTGTCAGCCTCTGCTGTAGATTTTCCTAGAGTCAATGAAAGCTACACTGGCAGGTAAGCTCATTCTCTCTATGTTGAGAAAATTTAGGGAAGTCAAGGTACTCAATAATTTGTAAACAAGTCTATCTCAATCATCTGTCAATTTGATAACTTTAATCCAAATAAAGTCATGTTAGACATCATTATGAACTTTAACACCTCAACTATGATGGTTATGTTGTATTTGATAATTTTAATCATCATGGTCACATTTAATCTTTCATTTCATCAGGAAGCAGCGATATGTTTATGGTACCACATTAGACAACATTGCAAAAGTTACCGGTGTTATCAAATTTGATTTGCTTGCCGAACCAGATCATGGAAAAGAAAAGCTTGAAGTTGGAGGAAATGTTCAGGGACTCTATGACTTGGGACCAGGAAAGTTTGGCTCGGAAGCTGTTTATATCCCTCGTGTCCCTGGAATAGACTCCGAAGAAGATGATGGATACTTGGTCTTGTTTGTACATGATGAAAATGCAGGGTAACACATTTCTCTACACACTCGAAGCAGTGACTTCTATAAACTTATTTTTAGGTTTAAACACCTTTTTGTCCATACTAGTATACTAACTATAACTACTAGTTCTTACATCTTTTTGGTTTGTGATCCTTGTATTATTCAAACCTTCCATTTTTTCTTCTTTCTGCTACAGAAACACTTACACTTACATATAGGAAGAAGGAAGTAATTACAGAAAGATAATGCTTTGGACTGATTATGAACATGCACACATGTTGTATACCTTTACATTTTACAAATTGAAAGTACCTTCTATAGTACTAAGATAATGATATCCTCTTAAAAATTGTCTATCAAGTTTCTGTAATCTGCATTACAATTGCTAACTGACAGAATTCAAAATACAAAACTGCAGAAAATCATTTGTGCATGTCATTGATGCAAAAACAATGTCAGCAGATCCCGTTGCGGTTGTGGAATTGCCCAATAGAGTTCCATATGGTTTCCATGCCTTCTTTGTGACTGAGGTTTGTGTTGCTTTATATATTTCATCATTGCATTTCTTCGTCTCTTTCTTTCCTCCACATTACTCAGAATGTTTATTAAGCAACCATTTTCTTCTGGGTCTATTCGGTAGTGAGGGAATGAAAATCTAAATGGTGAATGAAATAAGTGAAAATTGGAAGTGTCTGGTTGAAGAAAATTAATAAAGAAATAAACTACAAAGATAAGATTAAATACATTTTTAGTTCTTAAACTTGCAAAATTGGAATTTGTACTTATTGTAAACTTTAATATAATTTGGTTTACAAACTTTAAAAATGAATATATATAGTCTTTCTAACCTAATATTTTTGCTTTAAGAAGACTATATTCATTATTTTTTATGTTTAGGATCAAAATATATGAAAGTTTTGAACATGAATGATTTTTAATTTCGTGGACTAAAAACATATTTAATTTATAAATAAAATATAGTACTTTTTTTTTCAAACAACCAACATTATCTTCACTTTCACTGTTTCATGCTACCAGACAAGCATCAGGGTTTGCTGCTAAATGAGCTGATAAAAATCACTTTTTTACAAAGAAGTACTAATAGTTCCTCATTCATTGCTTACCTTTTGTTCTGTTGAAAGTGCTTATACTACATAATATTACCCTCATTTCTTCTTCCATTTAAGAGGATGCTACTAATTATTGTTATTGTTTCTCTTTGGGCAGGAACAATTGCAAGAACAAGCAAAACTGTGATAATGGTTGCAGCCTCTCTGTTGTTCTGCCTCAATCTTTGTATACTTTTTGCTACAAATAATGGAATATACTTTAAGATAATAATATATTAAGCAATACTAAAAATTAATGGAATATTCATATTAATTGCTCGTATGATTACAATTTTAATAAGAAGTATTCAATTATTTTCATAATTATTGATATTTTTATGAAAAGTTTCATGCCTGAAAATATATCATTAATTATTTTTCATATTATCTGAAAGTAATTACTTATTAAAGTCACTAAAAATATCACCTAAGAGAAAATGAAAAGTAAAGATGAGAAAAATTTAACTTAGATACATAATAATACATCTCACGAATTGGTCATATCCTATTCTCAAACATATAAAACAATAAGGTAATTGTTTTCATTTAAAATCTATACATAAAAAAAAAATTGTTTTTATTTTTCGTACTCGAGTTAAATTTGTTTTTTATCCATTGAAATTTAAGTTTATATTTTTATATTAAACTTAAATTACCATGAAATTAAGTCATTCCAAGTTTCAATTTTATTTCCTTTGTTCCTCACCAATTATCAGTTTTTTAACAAAAGGTATTTTTTTATCTATTATTTCTTATACAATATTCCTTTTCAATTATACATTTAATTCAATTAATATGAATAGAGAAAAATAAGTTATGATTACATAGAAAAAAAAAATAATGAAATATACACTGAAATGAGAGTATTGAAAATGTATACATACTTTCCTTATTTCTGTACAGTAATATTTTAAGGTTCTTATATCCACAGAAAATATTTGATTCTTCATTTTTAATTAATTAACTATTATAGCCCTTTGAGTTTTCTCTATCCAAATGTATAATAAAAATAAAAATATGGTATAATTAAAAAAATACATTATCTTAAAATTTTAAAAATGACACATTCTTTTTTTCAAATCCATGCTTTTATTATGCACCCATATAAATATTAAAATTCCCACTTTACCCTTTAATGTAAACCTTTTTTCTTTCATAACTAAGTTCTGAAATTCATAACTTTCGAAGCATATTAAATCAAAATTATATTATTTTTTAAAATAGTAATCTAAAAGTTATTCAGAATTTTTTAAAGTATAATTTTTAAATTGTGCAAAATTATACTTTTAAATTATACAATTCATAAATATTTCTTAATTACACAATTTAAAAAATATCACTGTCGTAGAATCCAAATGGTTTTAGATTAAATAACTTTTTTTATGTAATAAATACTTTTTGAATTGTACAAGTTGCTTAAATAAATTCCAACAAGAAAGGAGTTGGGCGACAAAGGTGACAGCAAGGGGACAATCCTGTCCTTTGCACACCCCATGGAGGTGCATGAAGAAAACCATGGGGGTGCAAAACGAAATTGCCAACAAGATCAAAAAATGAGTCTTGCAAACTTTAAGCATAACAATTTGCAAGAAGATATAGGACAAAACAGAGAAAGTTTTGAAGGTTTTATGCAGCATATGTCTAAAATCACTTCACAGTTTAATCAACTGTCACATAGTTGAAAGCATAAAAAAGTTCTGAAACCAAAGTGATTTTTTCTTTTCTTTGTCATCCCATTAACAATGGACTTGCAAAGAGAAAACAAAAGCAAAGGGAGAGACCAAACAAGGAATAGAGTACACCATGACACTGGTCTCACCACTTAACTGAGCCAAGAATGATTTGCCTTCAATACAGCATCATAAGTTGAATGAGATTAAGCCCTTCACCTGCAAAATATCAAACCTCACATCAGACATCAGACAAATTCAACAAAAAGCTCACTATACAATAACAAACAAAACTTTTCTATAAGCACTTCTGGGAGTGAAAGATTGAAATGAGTTTCTCCATAAGCTAATATTAACATGCATTAACTAATCTGTAGAAATTCAGCTGGTCAAAGACCAGAGTCTCAACTAAACCTGTCCCAAAACTTAGATGTTAAATTGAAATTTGTTTATTTCTCAAACGTTGACAGTCCTCTTCACCCTACATTGTTAATTTTCTTTTACGTGTTAAACTGCATTTCTAATTAGCATATGAGCTAAAACATATCAAATAGTGTAAACAACTCAAAAACTAGCTTGAAACATCATTAATTTATGCAGTTAGATTAGAAAGACTATATATCTATTCATTATGCTAAAACATATCAAACAGTATAAACAATTCAAAAACTAGCTTGAAACATCATTAACTTATGCAGTTAGATTAGAAAGACTATATCTATTCATTATGCTAAAACATATCAAACAGTATAAACAACTCAAAAACTAACTTGAAACATCATTTAACATGTAAAAAAAATTTATGCAGTTAGATTAGAAAAACTATATCTATACATTATTAAAATTTAGAGATCAAACTATATCAAAGTTTGGGACATAAACAAATTTCAATTTCGTATAAAAGTTTAAGACTCAAAAACACATTTAACCCATATGTATATATGTGTGTGTATCTTGTTTTTTCTGGTACCTAACTGTTGCTGTATGGAAGAGGGGAGTGCTATTTGAAAGCCCCAAGAGGGTCTCTCTCTTTACCAAAGTAGTCTCCTCCCTCCTTTTTTCCATTCACTTGTGAAAGGTATAGTGCTGTAAGACAATTTCCATTATGGTAACCATTGTTGAAACTCTGAACTCTCTGCATGTCCTGAACCATGTTTGATGAGGCTAGATTCTCATTGTTGGTGGGCCTATGCAGAGTGTTAAATGAGTTTGCTGAGGGGTTTGCACCACTATTGTTGCCTTCGTCAGAAGTGACACTAGAACTGTTATTTTCAAGCTTCTTTGTGTTGAGAAAGCGACCACCATTGCCTCTTGCCCTTCTCATGGCATGTAGGTGTCGAGACTCGTGCAGGTATGGCTGTAAGAAATGAATGAAACACCTATGAGGCCATGGAAAATGATCAATTCTACAACAATGGCAAGAACTGAGATAAAACTATGTGGATACAAAACATTCACAAGCACCTCACCAGTAACCAGAGTGAGACATGGTGAAACTGATACAAAAATTAGGTAATTTGGATTCTTATTCTCTAGAGGGAGAAATTCACTTTAGAGAACAAAGTGATTTTGTTTAAACTTCACAGTTATTTTGTTTTTCAACTCTGTTTCATTCTAATTGTTTTGATGATAGTAGACCATTCCTCTTAGCTGCATGATCCTCTTCCTAAATAAGTTGAATATGAACCATACCTTTCTGTTTCTGATTACTTTCTTTTCAAGCTCGGCTTTAGCACGTGACTGTCTTCGCCTCAAAATACCATGATACTGCTTTGCATTGACATAAACAGGCTCCTCTTCCATTTCGAGTGGCAAAGGCATTCTAGCTTGATGCATTCCATACAATGGAGGGTTTATCTAGCATCATACCAGTATCTGTTAGGACTAGCAATGAAATAGTGTTGCATTTACTTGGTTCAACAAGAACATTAGAAGTCATAAAAGTCTCAGGAAAAAGAGTGAAAGAAAAGAGAGGTTGAACTTAAATTTAGATGCAGAAGTAATCCTCGTCAATGGCACAAAATCATGAAAACATGTGCAAATAATTTGCTTATAAAAAGTTCATACCAAAGAGAAAATGAATTACATTAAATTGCATGCTCAATTTATAAAACCAAAAACTAATATAGGGTTAATATGTTTTTAATCTCTAAACTTCGACACAAACAAAATTGGAATTCGTCTCTATCCCAAAATTTGATATATCTATCCATTTTTTAAGTTTGAGAATAAAAAATGTATTAAAGTTTAGAGAGTAAAAACATATTTAATCCACTAATATATGATAACTTAAATACTTCTAAACCATATTCAAAACAAAAGAAAAGAAAAACTACTTACAAGTGGTAATATCAATCCACATACAACTAGAGAGACACAAAATCATAAAATGTCCAAAAAATATTCCTTTTATTGAAAAATAAGCAAGCCCATTAAATAAATGGAATTTTCTTAAATACTGTACAGAAAATTGCAACTTATCATACCATAACTTGTTGACCATAAGTAGTCAATATTTGACCATACTGTGCATCCGAATAAGGAGATGTCAAAACCTGCATCACATATTGAGGAAACTTATAATCTTAACTTTTAAACCCTTAAAGATGCAAAAGAAATTACATAATATGGGAGATATTAAGGAGCTATAAACTTACAACTATGAATGAAATGTTCATGCAGTGTGTGAGAAAAGTTCTCTGTGCCTAACTATCTTACAAAAAGTAATTTTAAAGGCCTTACAACTGAATGACCAACAAATTCTGTGTGAGGATTGGGAGCAAGGTATTTGTCCATGCTAAATGAGATTGAAGACAAGTCATGTTTGATGTTTTGGTACTCTTTACCACCTGATGCCAACAAGAAACTTATCAGTATAAATTATATTCATATATAATGCTGATGCATGTGGAGAGAGGCATTAAGGTCTTTTGTCAGTGAATTTCCTTTGAAAAAACTACTTGCTGTATACATGGAAGTCATTTGCAAACAACAACAAAAGTTTAACAAGTGCTGTCCAAAGCAAGAAAGGGAATCTCAATCAATTGAATCCCAATGCCAATTAGGGCAAAAGAAGGTCTTTCATTCCCTTGGATCACTAAATTACCTCAAGAATTGCACTCTTCTCTGTTCAAATAGATGGTGGAAAATTACCATTAGCATGTTGGTAATTCCAAATAGTTAGAATTACAAGAGAAAAACAGGAGTTGGTTATTCCAAATAGTAACAAATAACATTATTATCAAGCAAAAGTCTAATAAAAGATGCTGGCCAAAATACAGACACCTATGATGCATGGATATATGATGCATGTATACGATACGTGTATTGAATATGACACATATAATAAGATACCATAAGTGATGTATGCATATTAAAAATGTACAAAATTCTTAAAAACATGAAATATATATGATTGCTATTGTGTGAATATAAATTAAAATCAAATATATTAAATATTGTCAAAATAAAAATCATAAACTGTCATCATAAAAACATTACACCTTTATAAATTAGATAAGTATTAGTAAAGTATCTCAAAATATCGGATACAGATATGCTACACAGATTGAAATATAGGTGGATCATAGACAGACACCTGTCTTATCAGTTCCAGGCAGTGAAGGAGAACCATTTAACCGATCAGCTGAAGATGATTTGGAGGCATTTTCCCCAATTGAGCGCCACCAAGGATGAAACTGAATCTGCTCACCGTAATCATCACAGTCAGGTTTTCCTGGCATCTTAGAAATTTTTTCCCTGGAACCACACAAAGATACAACAAAATTCAAAAACCATGGATGCACAAGAACATAATCAAGTTGAAAAAAGCATGCCATAAAAGAAAAAGGGATGCTCAGGATCAAATACATCTCAATCTGTTAACTCCATTACAGAGCTGGAAAAGGTTAATGATGTTGAGACTAAATTGCATGCTGTGAAAATGAATCTATAACTGAACTGAAACAATTTTGAAGATTTACCCTCCTCTCAAAATCCCAGAAAGACTTAAGCTTTATCAAGTTCTGTTGTTCTTGATTAGGGATTGTAGCTAGCATGGAAGCCAATACTGTAAAAGGAAAAACAAAAAGTAATGCTATTATTGACTACCCTTTTCCATTGAAAACTCAAAATTTCCTTTCCCATGCTTTCTTCCCAACCTAACACACATGCTGAAAACAAAATTTTCCAAACACTAATCATGAAGAAAACGAATACAAACAAACAAGCAAAGAGAGAAACACCCTCAAGAAAGTTAAAGTCAACTTTGAATAAAAAACTAGAGATACTGTGACTTGAGAGAACAAAGGCAGGAACTTGAGAAGAACTTACTATGAAAAGCTTCAGTTTTCAGAATCCGAATTGCATTAAGACGAAAGCCATTCTCTCTCTTTCTCTAAGCCTGCAACCTCATCAGAGACAATGGAGCATGATGCAGTGATGAAAATGAGAATTAACTTTTACGAATAATAAGGAAAGAAATAAATAAATAAAGAATTTTTTGTTGTCGTCTAAGATGAAAATGTAAGAAATATATTTTATTTCTACTTCACGCAAAGGTCTTTGTCAGTGTCTGATGTCTCCCTTTTGGAAGAAAACTAAGAGAAAATGTAATAAAAAATGAAACCTGCATTACCTAATTACTTGAGTGTAATGTAAGAACAATGATGTGTTGACAAAAATTGAACCTTTTCTCAATTATAGAATGAGACTTAAGAAGAAACATTGTTGAAAAGTATATCTAGCTTCATCTTCATGTTACCTAGCTCAATATAGAATATCGAATAATACTTTAAATTTTCATAACACCTATGCTTTATTACTTTATTACAAGTGTAAAAAGTTTTACATTCTTGTATAACTTTTACTACAATTAATCTTCATATATTATTATTGAGTAAAAAAAATATTCCGTAAGAGAATGACATTGTTTATATTTTGGTGATAAAATAATAAAATAAAAGATTGATAAAAAAAAGGTTTTGAACTAATATTAAAATATATAATAATTAAATTCTCACCTAACTATGACACCTGTATATATTCCACAACGTGTTGCAATCACAAACAATGTGCATGGCCCCACCACAAAGACTCATCAACTTGTCTCCTTCCGCTTATACTAAATTTAAGGTAATGATAATAAATTCATATTATTATAATAATAAATAAATAATAAATTAGTAAAAAAAATAATATATATATATTGTGTTAGAATATATTGTTTTCCTAAATTTAATCAAGATTAGTATTTAGAAAACCACATTTCATGTTAGGTGATGGTTTAATTACATGTTTTATAATCAAATTATTAACCTTAATGAATTTTAGTAGTTAATTAGTTCCATTCATCCAATGAACATTTATATGGATAGATTATTTTGTTTCAATTATCAAAATATTTGATTTTTCACTTAAAAAACATATTAAAAAGTTATATCAATTAAAAATATGATAATTATAATATATATATATATATATATATATTATTGAAAATATAAATATGAATTTAAATTTCTTAAATAAAAATAAAAATAATAAATATTTTTGTTTGTGCTAGGATAGGATGTGACTGGGTGGATTTATTAGAATAGTTTGTCTGGAGGTGAGAGAGACATGCATTTAAATATATTAATGGCAACTAACTGCAGTTGGCATAGCAGAGTTTGGAAAATGGTGAGAATTTTGTTGTTTTGCGGAGAAATTGAAGGAGGGGAAGACACGTGCATGAGGCACGTGTTAGTTGCACTTCTCAACCTCTTTGATGGGTAAGCGACAAAGAAACGTGGCACCATCCTAAACTCTCTTAGCTTACTCACTCTTCATTTACACACCTAAAGTTTAAAATTTTATATTAAAAGCCTTCATTTTTTATAGCAGGATAATACTCAAATATTATTTATTATTTTTTATCACCTTTTCACTGTAAATAATTTATCTGATAAAGAATAAAGGCCCAAGAATCTTTTTACCTTCAAATGTTGTTCACATTGTCATGTTTGCTTTTGTTTCTTGTAACAAAAATGTGAGGTTGGTTTGGGTTGTCACTACAAAACCAAAGGTCTCAATTGTGGTAAAAATATTATTTTTAAATAAATAAAAATGCAAAAAATATTGATTGAAAATATAAAATAAGAAAAGTGAATGTGAAAAATGAGAAACGAAAGATAAAATTTTTTTATTTTCATACCATATTAAAATTGTGAAATTAAGTTTAACTTAATTTTATAAAACCCAATTAATTAAAATTGTGAATTTATATTTAATTTAATTTTATAAAATTGACTTAGTAAGTTAAGATTGTAACATCCCAAAAATATATGTATAAATCATATTGAATGGAATGCATCATATGTAATAAAGTAAAGCAGTCAAGAGTAGGGTTAAATGAAGTACATATAATACAATCATTCAAAATGAAATGTAAAAGCTTTACATATAGTCATAGAGTCTTTCAAAAAGAAGAAAAGGAAAGAAGACCAAGTTATATACAATAGATAATAACTAAACTATACTACTCTGCAGCATCTGCAGTATCTGGAACGTCTGGGACATCTAGAATCTGTTCCAGAGGGGCCTCTCCTACCTCTGCTCACATCCAATTTGGATGATCGTTGCAAGAGAAAACAAACACATACAAAACAGGCAGCAAACAAAGCAAGGGTAAGCTAGATTTCAAAAGGAAACAAGTTAACTAAGAGATTATCAAACTAAAAGAGGCATTCAAGAATTTCAAGCATGAAAAAACAATTTAATTAAGTTATGAGTTGTGGTTTTATTAAGTGGTGTTAGACTTAGACTCGTCCGGACCTGAAATGAACATCGAGCTATGGCGGGTTATGCACTTGTGGTGGCCTCTACTGCTTTGCAAAGCCAATTGCTATGGGTTCCATCCTACCACCACAAGGTTAGTCTTCTATCACTCACCTTGGCCCATATAAAATGGAGACAACCAAGACTAGGACCCCTTACTACTCTCACCACATGAACTAATCTTCTCTAAGTGAGATTGAATAATCATTAGAGTATTAAGGGCAACCCCCAAGACTGAGCTACTTATATTCATTCTAGAAACTTAACTTAGATCTCACCTAGAGATGATACTTAACTCTTTGAATCATAATTCATACCATACCAACTTCATTGACTTTAAATTCTCAACTTTATACATAAAGATGTTATATTACTTTGGTTTCATACAAATCCTACATAATTAACTCATACAATCCTAAAAAGAATCATACAATGCTAGAAATAAGTCATACATTACATGTTTTCACAGAAACATCATCTATTAATACCAATTTCTTTATCAACTATAATTACCTATACTTAAGTAATTCAAATAGCTTGGAAACCCTTACCAATGGCTCCAGAAGGGTAAAAAACCCCCCAGAACGACCTAAAGAACGTCCAAAACGGACGTCCGGAACCCCACAAACTATCAAAAACAAACATGACAGCAGAAAATTTCGCCCAAGCGCCCTTTAGGGCGCACAAGCGAGAATTATGCAGATTTTCTGCATAATTGAGCAACTCTACCCCCTAAGTTTCGTTTTAGGCCTTTTGGCGAACTTTGGACACTCCTAACTCGAAATACAAGTTGAATCTAACTTGTTTGAATCTCACACACCATCCTAACTCAAAACTCTAAGAGATATGCAAGATCTAAAATACTCATTTGATCTACCTAGAGGCTCAATTCGAAATTTACCATTTATAAGTTGTTTTAGATCAATTGTACACCTCCTATAAGTCACAATTAACTATCCTAAGCTGTCCTAAGCACCTATTTCAGACCTGGACCTCTACTTTTAAAACTCACTACCTAAGTTCCTTATTTTTAACTCAAACGCTAAAATTAACTTAGTCATTTTACTTACAACCTGCAGAAACAGAATTCTCACCCTAAAACCATACCATTGTCAACCTACACCTAATCCTACCATTCAGAATCCTTCTATTATCCACTCTCATCAAACACAAATCAAAAATATCATTTTCAATACATGCATTCATTCATTCAAGCAAAAGCCGTATCAATTCATACAAATTTCACCCATGCATTTCAATTCAAATAATTCTCTATACAATCAAATAAATAAATTTAGCATTCTACAATTAAACTAAAAGAATCCAGCTTCCCTTACCTGGATTTCGTACAGAACAGCTCAAGAGTTCTTCTATGTTTCCTTCTAAAATTCCAGAATTTTCCCCAACCCTATAGATCGTAGAATTTGTGATTAAAACATCTTTTAAAGCTGAAATTGAAAAAGATATCCGAAAAGGAAGGAATCAAGAGCACATGCAATTAGTGGGTTGCATGTTCTAAGACTCAAAGAAGAAGAAAAGAGAGAAGAACACTTACCCTCTGTTGACAGCAGAATGATTCGGTGCCAAAGGAAACCTTGGGTGTCGAGGTGCTTTAGTTAGCTACAAGAGGAAGATCAAATGGTTCAATTTACTGAATTCTGGAAAGGGAATGAAATGGGCAAGGAGAGAAAAAGAGCTTGTAAGTAAAGGTGTGTGTTTCTCAAATGAAGAAAAGCGAACTAAGTTGCAGGCTTTGTTTTTCTCATTTAAGTTGAAGTATTTGACTTAATTGGTTCAGCCATTCCCCAAGTGCCACTTGTCAAGTCTTACAATTTCATATTTTTACAATCTTTACAAAGATTACATTTTTAACATGGATATATTATCTTTAATACAATTAAAATCAGTGTGACACTATTATAAAATACACTGATTTTATTTCTTAGTTATATAAGTCGAGAAAAAAAATCCTAGTCCATTTTTCTTTTCTCTAATTTCTTTGTTACTCCTTGTTTGTGGACCATCCAATCGTGTGAAAAAGAGTGTTTCTTTGCAATTGTGGTTTTGATGGTGATGAGCATTTAAAACCTTGACTCGCGGGATGGTGCTGAGTAAAGAGTTAGTGATTCTGATTGTTCGAAGAAGGCGGTCACACTACAGAGGAGGTGCGATCTGGAAAGGGCTTCTTTGTCATGCAACGTAGTAAGAGTTTCTTCCTCTTCTGCCATGGCACAAAGCAATGTAAGAAAGGAAACATGTAATCAAACACGTGGCAAAAATTAAAAAGGAAACATGTCATTGCACGTGGTCGGACGTTAACCACCTTAGCTTATTTTTAATGTTGTTAGTTTTGGAGGACGAAAAATCACTAGTGGAAAAACGCTGTTTAATGTAGGTTATTTTGGGCTTTTAAAGTCAGATTCCGAACCGACGTCTATTCGAGTGACGTTAAATGAGACGTCGGACCCCATAGGTCAGACGTTTATATAGACGTCGAACTATATAGGTCAGACGTCTATATAGACGTCGAACTATATAGGTCAGACGTCTATATAGACGTCAGACTCATAGATCAGACGTCTAAAATGTCGCCGTATTTGATAGGATCTTTCTCCACTTGAGGCCTCTCGAGTTGCTCCTAGGTCATGGTAATTCGAGTTTACAACTTTATATTTTAGTTGAAGAGAATGGATTGTATGTTCTTATTTTGTATTGGACGGTTTTGATAATGTAGTGGAGGGAACTGGAGGAGTGCAAAACACAAGAAATCGCCATCCAAGAAAGTTGCCTAAGGACATGAGCAAAACTGCACAAAAACTCAATGAAAACGCATTTTAATCGGTTCAAATGAAAAATAATTCATCAAAGAGTAATGTAATTGGAGTAAAATTAATTTTAAACGGTGCAAAAGTGAGAAAACAAACCTGAAAAACATAGCCCGTGCATAGAAAACAAGAGGAAGATGATGAACAATGAGTGCGCGTAACTACTGCCTCGCCTTCGCAGTGTTTTAATGCAGACATTTAGACGTCATTTCCCTTTACAACAAACGTTTAAAGTGCTTTAGAAGTCGGAGTGGCGGGATCAGACGTCTAAATGGAGTCAGACTTTTTAAATTTCTTGATTTAGGGTTTAGACGTCGGTTCCCAGAATAACAGACGTCTAAAGTGCTTTAGAAGTCGGAGTGGCGGGATCAGATGTCTAAATGGAGTCAAAAAGTGACTTTTTAAATTTCTGGATTTAGGGTTTAGACGTCGGTTCCCAGAGTAACGGACGTCTAAAGTGCTTTAGAAGTCAGAGCTCTTCCAACTGACGTCTATATTTCTGACAGGTAGGTGAATAGCCATTAATTTCCGCCATATAGACGTCGGGGCCCCTCCTAACTGACGTCTATATGATTGAAAGAAATGACTTTTCACCCACCTGTCAGACATATAGACGTCAGTTAGGAGGGGCCTCAATGTCTAAAATATTATAAACGTCGGGGCACCTTCTAACTGACGTCTATATGGTCAACTTATTTACGAAAATGCCAACGATCATCAATATAGGTCGTGCTTACCCTTAACCGACGTCTAAGAGGTGACGTTAAATAGCGTTTTTGCACTAGTGAATTATCCTTTTTTTAAGGATAAGGATCAAAATGTACCAAAGTTTGAAAAAGAAAAAAAAATAAAATCACTTTATAGTTGAGAGACTAAAAACAGTTTAGAAGTGGCTTGGTATTTATTTATAACGTGAATGTCTGGAGGAAAAAAAGTAAACTTAGAAATTTGAAAAAGATTATGTTATTTTTGTGGCACAACTTTTGTAATGTTAAAAATTAAAATTTGTATACACATGAATCTTTATTGAAAGAAATTGAAAGGCCACGTACTTTTTTTATATTATATTTTTCTTATACTAGTATTTGAATTTGTTGACAACACATTACAATCTTTAAAATTTATTTTCTCTTCATTTATGAAATATCAAACCCCTAAAATTTGTCCAAAATTTTCTGTTTAATAGAATAAACTAAAATCACAACCACATTAATAGTCCATCTTATCACCGTCGCAGGTTATTTTAAATACCACAGAAAGAAACTACTTTATAAAAATGATACTTAATTATAATGTGGAATATTACTTTCCGTATGTAAAGTAAAATACAATATTTAAATCATAGAAAATTTGTTTGAAAATAGTTATATGCTGAAAGATCATCTAAATTTAAATATAGTAAACTAATGCAGAAAAGTTTTTAGTACTTCAGTGAAATAACCACAACTTTTAGATCAGTGATACAATTCTTTATTTATTGAAAAATATATATAAAAGTTATGTATTTTATAATTAAGGATTAAAGATATTTATAGCACTTAAATATTAATGTAAAATTAAAGTTTATTTACACAAATATATTTTAATTCTTAAACTTTAAAAATTAATTAATATTCTTTTTCTATTTTTTTAATATATTAAACAACATTTTAAACTAATATTTGAATCAGTTGTTAAATTATATAAATAGTTTAAACGTGAATTACGTTATTCGATCTATAAACCAAATTCAATGTGATTGAATTAAAAAAAAAAAAATATATATATATATATATATATATATACATATATATATATATATATATATATATATATATCATATATATATATATATATATATATATTAACTTTTAAAGTTTGAAATTGAGATAAAAACGAATTTTAATGTTAATGTTTAAGAATTAAAAACATATTTAAATTTTAATTAAAATAAAAAGTTTTGGAAAAAAAAATGGATTTTAGACATATTAGGAAGAGAAGCATGTTTTATCCTTGAAAATTTAAATACTAGTTACTTATGTTGTTGTTATCCGAAAAGCAGATGTTAAAATATACACACTCTTAATACAACACAGTATGCGACAAAACCGCAGACACTGCATAATATATTATTTCTTTGTTTTCCCATAAACCAAACACAACTTCTTTTTAATCTGAATTTGTTTTATTACACTATACTTAGTTATTTAATCATCAAGGAATCAAAAACTTTATTTTAAAGGGTTTCTATAAGACCAAAGAATTTATAAAATATTTATATTATTAAATATATTTTTAATTTAATATTTTTTTAAACATTGTTAGAATTATTCAATGCTATCTTTTATTTTTATTTATTTATTTTAATATAGTTTTATTTTTGTTAAAAAAAGTCAATGGTTCCTTTCAATAAATCGATGTCAATACTATTTAGTGCGATAACAATAAAGACATTGAATAAGTCCAACCACTTTGGTGTCTTACCATCATATATAATCTATTTTATCATCCCAATTTTAATTTTAGGTTGATTTATGTTTGATCAAAATAAATATATAACATTTTCATTTATATATTTGAGTACATTATTATTCTTAATGTTGATAAGTGTAAGTTTTTCCTGGTTAATATTACCCTTAGGACATTTATCTATTTGAGTTTAAAAGTAAAGTACATCTAAATGAAGTTTTTTATTTTGAAGAATACCCATTTAGTTCAACAAAAATAAAAATATCGAACGAATTTCTGATTTATAAAAATCAAAATATTTAAATAAAAAATCAAAATATTTAGAGTGTTGATATGGTCATAGGGAAATTGATTATCAAGTTGAGATCTTTAGAATTTCCAAATTAATTTGTAATGAAATATAAAATTCAGTAATATTAAGTAATTGAAATCATGTATCTATATGTGTAAGATAGTGGGATTGTTAGATGGAGAAAACTCAATTCCAACACTATTTTCAGTATTTATACAATATATTAATTTTTCAAATAAGATAAAAAGTCAACTTTATAAGATTGATATAAGTGTAGATAATGTATTTATACTTTTCACATTATTGAAATATAATAAAAAAAAATAGGATAACACTGAGAACTTAAGATATGTAATAATACTTATTTTATACTTATTTTTATGAGTTTTATTCAGAAATGTGATATATGTGAATCATTTTATTTTTTATTTTCTGTATTTTACAATTTATTTTAAAGGTGTCACATGAAATAAGATAACCCTTTCTCTCAATGTTAATTTTCATTGATTGATACACTCAGCAACTTAGTAACACCAACTAAATTTAAAAGACTAACGTCCTATATTGAAGGACTTGAATTAAAAGTAGTGATCATAATTGCAAAATCTTTAAGCTTTGATGGTTTCTCTTCATGTTTTATTTGATAAACTTTACAGTTTAAACTAATGAGAGGAAAAATCTCAATGAATGAAAATCATACACTTCATGCACAAACCATTATAACATGAAATACTTCGAATTTTATCATATTTTGAAGTCACATACAAAAATCATGACATCAAAATACGCACATTAACAATAGCTGCTGCATTCGTTTTTCATTAAAAATACATCAAACAACCAACTTTTGTCCATTATATATGGTAAAACCAGTTCAGGGTCATGAAGCAGATCATTCTGCTATGCAATTTTCATTATTCAGACACAACACTATACACATGCAACCTATCGTTTTTCTGTTTGCTCAGCTTTGATGCACGGAAGCACTTTTAAGGTGTGACAGCCGATCAGCCAAGATCAAGGAAACATACCCTCAAGAAACTCATCTAAGTTATCATCGTCGTCATGCTCATCATCATCATCATCAATTTTACGATGACTGGACGAAGTCAAAGCCTTTTTGCCTGTAAATACATTGTCAAGAAAGTTTAAGTTTGTAACTACAATTAAATTTAAGGACAAGATTTCTGAAGCATATAAAGGTTTTGCAAACATTTGGATGGAGCAATAGAGAAGCAAGTCAAGCAGACAATGAGCTTTTCATTCATCATGCTTTAACACAGATGAATCACATTTCCCTAGAATCACCATTCAAATCAGAGAAAAGATGTATGTTTTAATTTGACCAATTGCTACCAGTCAAATTTTTACCCTATTAGAACAAGGTGTCATGTCATTATAGTGATCAGAAACTAGCCCCAATGTTTTTCATTTCCAGAAAAATGCTTTTAAACAGTTTTCCAACCAAGCTGCTCATTAGACATTAGACATGTCTTAATTTACAACAAGATTAATTATAACAAGTGGACAAGCTTTGAGAAAGAGGCTAAAAAGATAATGACCAAAGATTAGGCAAATACTCTAAGAGTAGAAGCTACAATACAATAATAACCTCATATCCACATACATTTTGAAAGCTTGGCAAATCCCCTCTAATGTTTTCCTTTCAAGTACAATTCAATTGCATCTTAAGAAAATAGGATAGAAAATTAATCATTACAAAACCAAACAATCCTACTAAAAGATATGAAAGGCATTGTCAGTCTTCGTTAAATGAATTAGAGTATCAAGCACAACAATTGGTGCATTACATATTTGGTTATGCTTAGATGAATCAACAGGAATGGAATGTGTTAGGGCCACAGAAGTGAAGGCCCCAATCGAGAATGCTGTACACTCTGAAGGAACTGGACTCTGCTATACATGTGGGAAAACTCTCTAATCTTTCTCATACAAATGATAAATTATCCAACAAGTCGATTCTTCAACATTAATAAATTATAAATCAAAAACACAGATTTTCATGCCAATATGTAAAACTGGCAATGAACTTATAAAGGTAGTGTAAGTTCAAACCTTTTCTCTTTCTCTCGTTGCTTTCTTGGTAATCATCTAGATCATCATCACTCTTTGAACGATTCCTATAAATAAAAGAACTTAATCTCCACGTGTTCTAGCCAAAAAGAGGGGAAAAAAAGCATGATCAGGGAGAGCATTGTTCTTACCTCTTTCGCCTATCTTGATCTTGTTGCCTTTTTTCTAACTGCTCCTTTTCTTTCTGCCTCTTATAGTTGAGTTTGCTTGCGCATCTATTAAAAAATAACCAAGAAAAAAAATGAAATACAAAGTTGATTTTTGCACAACCTTCAATGAGTAAAAAGTCACACAAAACCCTTAATAGCACAGGTACTAACATTCGGTATGGAAGAAAGACAACGGCATATACACAAAACCAGCATTGGCACACACTGACTCACCGCTCACAAGTTACCAACTTAACTAGGGCTTGTTTGTTTTCTCCAGCTTCAAAGTAACAAAAGTTCACCTGTAATATGGAGCAAATAGAATAAAGCATTGGAAACACGTGATGAGATATTCACAAATTAATCTCCTTGGCCCTCAAACATAACAAAGCTGCTTGTAGAATAATCAGCAAAGAAGTGTGTTGAGAGAAAAAAAAAATATAAGCATATGCAGAAAAACACATATCTCAACTATACCAGTGGATCCAACATTTATACTTATAGAATGTATAGAATAAATCAAACATATAATGTTCATAATTAGAGGTGTGTTCATAACATATTATCATTGATTGAAATATATTAAGAATCACAAAATTAAAAGTGGAACTAATAAAATTGGGAGCGGGATCCAAATAATTTAATTATTCCCAGATCATTTCAACCAATTAAAGAGTGTATCTGAAAGTGTTATTAGTGTTTCTCTTTTGGGATTATATTAACATGATACAATCAACAAAGACACTTGCACGAAAACTAGCCATTATGATGCTGAAAAATGCATATTTCGACTACACCAATGGATTCAACATTTATATTGATATAATGCGTATAATAAAGCAAACATATATTATTCCTAATTAGAAGAGTGTTTATGAACACATTTCTTTCACACTATCATGGGTTGAAATTTATCAGAACCACTATTGTAAGTGGAGTGGAACTAAAGAAATTGGGAACAGAACCCACAAATGTAATGATCCCCAATAAATTTCAGTCAATGATAAAGAGTTTGAGAGTGTGTAATTAGTGTTTCTCTTTCTAATTATTTATGACCATTATACACTGAACCAAAACACTTGCACTGAAACCAAACATAGTAAACAGCATAACACAATCCAAAACAAAGACAAAACAAATAAAATAACAAATCCTTTACCTACTAGGTAGGATCAATTGACGCAATTAGACTACCCAAAGCCAATTGTTTAGTTATCAGCATAAAATGCTTACCTCGTAGCTTGTTAAACCATCTTTCTCATTGCAATGCTTGTTACCGCATATGAACTGGCCTGGAAAGTTGCATTACCAATCAATTTTAAGGCTGAGAAGGATTCCAAACAGAACAAATGAAAACAACTACTTTTTTCTCACTCTGTTGTGGATAAAATTAGAAACCAGGTTTAGTAAATATAAAATATTTAGAGTCGTATTGTCCCTTCTCTTGAGTCACCTTTTATCCCACACTAAGTATATTAAAAAAATTATAAATCTTTTGTGATGTTCTGTTCCTTTAGTTTTGCAAAGCAAACTCTCATGGAGGATAGTACTGTCTTTTCAAAGGTTCTTTCCAGTCTTATGTTTACCCATGCTATCTCCAATTTAAAGGTTAAACTTGGCACTCTGCTATGAGTGAGCGGGCTGGTTTAAAAGTAAAGAACTGATATATTTTTTACCTGTGTGAAGTAGTGAAGGCAGCTGGTTGTGAGGTTCTAAAACTGTGTTGACTTCGGAGTTACTTAGTTTAATTCTAAAGCTGCTTCTTAATCTTAAGGAAGTGGATGGTAATTTACCCTCATCCAGACCTGTTTTGTATTACATTTCCACCTACTATCCTTTGCTTGGTGATGAGGTGTGAATAAACACAGAAGAGACCATTTTGTATGTTAGGACACAGGAGATCTGTTGCAGGCCCAAGAATGAAGGTGGATTAGGACTTGAAATTTGATGTCTTAAAAGAAGTTTCTTCTTCCCCAAGCTGTTCTTTTTAAAAATTAAATAAATAAGAGTTTCAGCCACAATTTACAGAATTAAAGATGTAGACACAAAGCCAACAAGTCCGCAAAGAAAGTAATATCATCAATAGAGCATCCTTTAAAAGCCAACATCTACTTCACATTTCAAATTTTTTTTCTAAGAGGGTGTCTGTTTTTCTATTAAAAGGGTTCAGTTGAACAATTGGCCACTCTAAAGATTAGTTTATAAAACGAATAACATTTAACTGCCTGTAAAAAGTAGGTGAAGTGAAACTAAATTAAACTTAAATAAATTAGATATTAATTAACGAATAACATTTAATTGCCTGTACAAAGTAGGTGAAGTGAAACTAAATTAAACTTAAATACATTAGACATCAATTTTTAACCAACAAGTTTCTCTTCTTGCTAGCAATTTGATAAGATCTTGGTTATTATGGGGTGTCAAAGCCCACATCAAGCAGTATGGGATATTTGGTGAAGTATTTAAGTCTTTGGTTATTACCCCTATAGCTAGCTTTTGGAGGTGAGTTCCGCTAGTGTTTGGGTACTTACCCAATTTATATTAATACTATAGCCAGTGAAATAACTTTTGATACCTTTGCCAGACATGACTTCCTTCTCTGTCCTCCACCTGAGGCCAATCTAAAAAGAAAAATGCAATTTATCAGCATAACATTAATGATGTACTCTACTTAAAATGTGTTTCTAGACTTAATAAAATCCCTCGATCACCAAGACCCCATGAAAAAGATATAAAGAAAACGCCTCTTCTTTACTTCAAAATTTTAAGCAGTTTACTTTACAAAATAATAATGCAAAATAGCTTTTGATACTTTTAAAAAAAAGATTACAATGCTCTTTCACAGGAATCTATTAATATAGTTGAGCCAGCAAGATATAAGGCATAATGACTACCGACTAGTGGCAGCTCAACAACGTGTTCAGGCAAAAAGGTGGAGAAATAGGTCAAAAATTATTGCCCATAGGTGCCAGAGTGATTTACCAAAACCAAAATAAAATCATTAAACCATTATTTTATATTTCCAAAGAGAAAGGGTCAGCATCATTCAAGCCCTCAATAGATTGAATCCTTCTGTACACTTTGCTACATCTGGAAAAATACAGAATGGAAATATTAACTTTCAGGAAGTAAACTGATGCAAAAAATTGTCAGGGGCTCAATTGATACTGACCATATCTCTTGAAGACCAAACTAGAGTTTCAGTCACAAGAATAAGCACAAAAGATTGCAAAATTTAGCAATCCGAAAAGATATATTCTAAAAGTAATGAGTAATTACCTTACCACTTTTGTACTGTGACATGTCAGCTAGGCAGTATCTTGAGAGGATTAAGGTACAAGCAAACAAGTACAACAAAATTCAATAGCCCTAAAATTAGTTGGTTAATGCAAGATGGTAAACCATGATAAGGACAAATAAATATCAATATTTCCCATCAACAAACTCCAGGTCAAAACTACTTTTGGGTAATATTCACAAGTGTCTGGTATAGTAGGTACAAAGTAAAAAAGCTCCAAGTTGATAAGGCGAGAAAGAGATAAATCATCGGGAGAAACAAAAGGACGGAGTGCTCTATAGAATAGCCCCAATAAGTTCACGTTCCAAAGGGAAATGTTTTGTAGTTATGGAAGGACAGATCATATATGTAATTAATGATAGCATTTCCTTAGTCTCATTTGCCATGATGCCATCAAAAAGAGATTGCAGATTTAGTTCAATTATTTAGGGAAAAAACGAAACGAAAACAAAATTTACTCAAGAGAACAAAAATATCAAGATTTAAATATACAGGACAAACGAAGGTAAGTACTTACACTCCAGTTCACAACTGTCATTCCCATATTGGTATGATTCAGAAGCAATGTCAATCATAAACTTCTTATTCCTTTCGTGTAAGTTATTTTATATAAAATGCTTTATGGAAGAGGGACCAAGTTGGTAAATTGGATGCAAAATCTAATCTATAGAAATCTCTAAATCTCTTACATGTGCATTGTTCGTATTCCTAAACCAACTAATTTCATCAAACTTCATATTAAAACCAAATGCTAATATTACATAAATAAATAAAAGAAACCCTCACTCCTACCATATAAATAGTACTACTAAAATAATGGACATGTTTGCAAAGGATACTCCTTAAAAAGCTTGTCATAATAACGCTTGACTAGCCTTTGTTCCCACGATGGATTCATATCATCTTCCTCTGACCGAATGAATCTTGCAATATTTGGATTAGCAACATTAAAATTCTGACACGGAGATAAACAAATTGAGAGAAGAGATGATAATGCAGGAAGGTAAAATTCGTTCCCAATAATAAAAAAGAAATTCATCTTCATAAGGTAAGATTCAAAAGTATCTTATGTAGGGTAAAAAATTCAGATTCACAATACTTTCAATGGAGTTGAACACGCATGAAATGACAGAAACCCATTACGCTATTGCTAGGAAAAGGCTGATTTCATATGAGGGTCAAATATAAGTAGGGCATCCCGTACTCCTCTGATCATGATTTCACTTGCATAGCTAGGTAAAATCACATAAAAGTTTTAAAAAAAACACATGGATATGTTGTAGATTCTATCATAAAAGAAATCTCGAAGATAAAAGGGATAGCCACTAAATGTGAAAAAGGAGTAAGGAAAATAATTGAAATTTAACTGGAAAAAGTAAGGAGGGCAGGCTCATTTCTTATTGTAAAACAAGAGAAGAAAAACTAAGCCAAGGCAACAGTTTCAAGCAATATAACAAAAGGAAAAAAACTCCACCAGCTTTAGCTTAAATAAGGCAATATAACAAGCTTACCTGTATCCTTCTCTCAGTGTATCTTGATCTGTTTTAATAGGCAACTTCAAGTTTGAAGGTCGTTCTTTTCCATAAAAATTAACTGTAGTTACAAAAAGAGAAAATCTAAGAAGAAATTCTGGATGAGAAAGAATACAGTTAAACCAAAGAAAAAAAAAAAAAACTAAGCTGAAATTTCACCAAAAACTGAAGTATTCTCTAGCAGGACCTAGATGGTAAATAACTACAAGCAGATAAACAGAAAATAATTCAGTAAACTACAGTAGATGATAACATCCGTCATGGCAGCAGCAATAGAATAAGCCCTATTCTCAGTAGTTTGGGGTTAGTTACCCCAATTAAACAATGTCGTTGTAGTTTTCTAGAAAATTAAACTACCCAAAAGGCAATTCCGATCAAGGTATCCTTTTATTAGTTATTTATCGCTCCATCAAATTTCCAGCAGGTCACTGGAAACAAACAAAACAAAGCTGCAACACATTCTGATTACCAACACAAGGAACAAAGAAGAATACAAACAAACTTGTCTACCGCTTCTCCTTTTGCTCTGAATTAGCAGAACTTGCTAGTAATAAAAGAAAAAATCGGTGGTACGTGCAAAGATGGGTATTTTAAAAGATACAGATCCTCTGAAGTGACCAAGGTACAGTAATCTAATGATAAAAATGAACTGTTAATATATTAACATATTCATGATTTCTTATGCATGTGAGCCATAACAAGTACATCAACAGCTGATTTCCTCATCAACAATCCAGATTACTTTGCTCACATTTCACTTTAGAGAAATGAGATCCATATTTGAACACTAGTATCAGGATGATTGTAGCCTCCTTCCAACTCAGTGGAGGAAACTGTTCATCATCCATTCGCTATAGGACATGATTATAATGAACCAGCCAAACAAACAACTACGAATTTGTTCAGTTCCTTACTGTCCATCAACCCTAAACAAAACCATTTCTATCACGAAACGAAACTTCTCCGAAAGAACTTTGATTTTATTTTTAAGAGAGGTAATATAAGTATTCAATAATAAAGGATTAAAGCTTTCATAACATAATTAAACATATGTAAGGATGACTGTAGCCTCCTTTCATCTCAGTGGAGGAAACTGTTCATCACCCATTTGCTATAGGACATTGTTATAAGGAACCAACCACTTCAACAGCCATAAATATGTTCAGATCCTTATTGTCCATCAACGCTAAACAAAACTATAATTGTTATACCAAACCAAAACAACATCCACCAAGAAACAGGAATTTTTTCAAAAGAACTTCATTTTAAAATAATAATAATAATAATAATAATAATAATAATCATAATAATAATAATAATAATAATAATAATAATAATAGTATATGATTAAAGATTTTGTTGCAGAAACATTACCGTAATCATTGATGAATTTTTTGTGACGGTCGTATGCATTGAGGCCTCGAATATGCCACTGATACTGCCTGCGATTCCAATTAGGATAAAGTTAGGTTTATCAAAATAGAATTCGACCCAATCCAAATGAATCAAATAATTGTTAAAATTAAAAAAAAAAAAAAAAAAAAAAAAAAAACAGTGCTTACTGCTTTCTCTCTTCTTTGTCGAAAATGGTGGATTTGAGGGATCCAAACGATGCCATGGTTATGAGAACAAGCAAAATGAAGCAAAGCAATTGGAAAATTTTTTCCTTTGTTTTGCCCTTTCCCTGTGAAGGCAAAACAACCCTCAAACTGTGTTTCTTCACTTCTTCAGCCCTTAACTCTAACCCTTTTTTTATTCAATTTAAATATTTTTTTTATAATAATCACCCTAATAATGACAAATTTTTTTCACTTGATAACACCACGAAATTTTCTCAGAAAAATACAAAAGAAATTAATTAACAAAGCATACAACTTTTTAAACACTGTTGAATCATGTATATATTAAAAAACAGTTTCTTCTTTTATCTCCATAAATCCCTCTAGCACAGTCATATTAAAAAAATCAATTTCTGCTTTCTTTTAATTATATAATTTGAAAATAAAATATAAATAGTATAAGTTAAGTAAGATTAAGAAAAAATAGATTAAATTATACAATTTGAAAACTTTTTTAAAAAAAATATATTTTATAGATGGTAACAAAATCATTTTTATCCTATTTTATTCTTTGTAAAAGGACTTCATCAAATGGTAAAAGAACAAAGCTTAAGCAACATGTTTTATGACATATATATTATAAAGGTTTTAATATCTATTTTGATTATCTTATTAGTTAATTTAGTTCAAAATAATTTTCCTATTTTTGAGATGTGCAAAGTAGGCTATTCTTTTGTAAAATTGGTTTAATTTGATATTTTTTCTAACGGAAATTACAATTAGTTTGGAAGAGATTTGTGATTAGGGTTAAATTGGGATTGAAAAATCTAGTGAAATTGGTGTTCAATTTTGATTCATGATTCGTTGAAATTACAATTGGAAGAACGTAGGTTAGGTAAAGTATTTTTAACATGATATTGTGTTTGTTGGATTCGGATGTTAGGGTTTAATTTCACATTGAATTTGTTAATTTTGTTAAATGTAATTTTTTTGTTTGATTGGGCATGGATTTCGTGCTATAAATTTTGTAATTGTGTTGTGAAAGCTTGTCGATTTGGGTGTAATTATGTTGAATGTATTTCGGTTTAGGTTCAATTATGGTTAAAATTGTCTTGGTTTGCGAGTTTTTATTAGTTCCGCAGGTATTATTTTAAGATTATTTAGTGGTCCTGGTTTCCATTTGCAAGGTAGGATTTGAAATATGTCTAAATCAAAGGTTTGAAGTAGTGGTCCACTATGGTGGGACCTTGATAAAAAAATATGCTCTTTAAGTATATAGGTGGGAAGATAGTTTATTGGAACATTGATTCCGATAAATGAAGTTATTTTGAAATATTAGGTGTCCTTAAGGACACGGGTACATTGAAGTAAATGAGTTATTTTATAGTATACGAACTATGTTATATCATCTCATGAAACAATTCAACCTCATCTCAATCATGTTCATTTAACATTATTGCTTTGGTAGAAAAAAATAATCATCACATGAACACACCAAAGCCAGAACTCTCAACATGTAATTATTCAATCATTCAGTTGTTCATCAATCAAACACACTCATATCCAACATTTCCAACATCAAGTGATACTCATTCCTTTTCACGCTTCTCATGCAAAAATCATAATGACCTCATTCATTCATATTCATACTCATAATTTTTCAGACGTAGATAAGTAAACATTTAGTTTAACAAAGATGAAAAGTCATACACAGTCTACAATCAAAATTTCGAAATGTTTAAGAATATATTCCAATCCATTAACAACTCAATTCCTCACTTTCCAAGTCACTTATAATATACATGAATTGTGGACCAAAGACTTGACTTACTAACTTAATAACTGGCAACCAAAGTAACGTTACTAATCATCCATTTCATTTAGCTACATATTTCCCATTTCAAACTCATCTTGTACGACCATTACGTCGCTGAGCTTCTACACATTACTAGAATTTTTAATTATCATACCATACTACTTCACCAAACTTATTTCTATACACTAAACCACCAAAAATTACTATACAAATACAATAGATATTCCTACTCAAAATATACACTAAAAACACCATATAACAATCTTTCAAAAACAAAACAGCAAATCATAATGCAACAAGAATTTATACCCTAAAACCTGCACTGAAAACAGCATGTAACAATTATTATTTTTTAATAGAAACAACAAGTTAAATACAACAACCAACATTACATTTAATTCTGCATCAAGACAACATGTACTATTTTGTTTTTTAAAAATATATAAGTTTAAAGCTTATTGAGTAAACTTTCAGGAAAGAGAGGCATGTCTCAATAAACAACTTAAGTACTTTATTTTTCCTTAGTTAAAATGTTCCCCAATAAATTTCACAAATCTCACATTATTTTCAATCTAGCAATAAGATTTTCACAACCTAACGATTTCACCCATCACATATTTTGAACAAAGAACATAGAATAATAATAAAAAAAAAAGTTAGCACCTACTTACAATATTAGCATTTGCACATTCACAGTACAAGATCACAGAAAATTTTCATCAATAATATTTGCACAGAAAAGCCAAAAAGCAAGGTTTGCTCTCTTTACCTCTTGATGAACTACTTTGATCTAGGGGTGGGCAAATCGTACTGCACTGCTAAAAACTGAACTGTAAAACAGTTCAGACAAACTAAACTGAACTATATTTTGTTTTATCAAACTGAACCGTACTGAACTGTACTGTAATATGAAGTGAACTGAACTATTAAATGAACTGTAAATTGAACTAACTGAACTATTAACTGAACTGTAAACTGAACTAATTTTAACTAAACTACAATATAAACTGAACTGAACTAGTAACTATACTAATTTTAAACTGAATTGTACTAATTTTTAAACTAAATAGTATAACTCTTTTTAATTGAAAACTATTTTAATATTTATTTTATTTTATTCATAAATGTCTAATAAATTGATTTTTAATTATTTAATATTATTT
>NC_028352.1:25127297-25145322 GCF_000741045.1 Vigna radiata var. radiata | reverse complement strand
TTTTTATTGATAAAAATATAAATTTTGTGATAAAAAAGTTGTTTTAAAAAATTAATTATTATTTTTTATGTGAACAATTATTTTTATTAATATTTTATTATTAAATAAAGTTTTTTTACAATATGAAACAATTGAACTGAAATTAGAGAAGATGTAAGAGTAGATACAGTTCTCACAGTTAACTGAACAGTAACTGTTATCAGTTCAGTTTTTAAAAACTGAACCATAAGATAGTATATTGAACTGTTACTGGAAATGGATCAGTTATTTAGTACAATATAGTACAGTTAACTGCAGTACAGTACAAATCAATTATTTTTGCCCAGCCGTACTTTGATCCTTTCTTTACAAAATCTGAGCAGCACCTTCCTTCTCTGCCTTTCAAAACCCTCTATACAACAACCCCTCTATGTAGAAAACTCTTTCTATAACTCAATCTAAACACCATTTTTAGAAGCTCTCACAACCTACTAACTCATATCTTAACCCTCACATCTCCTTAACTGCTACTAAATTCTCGCTCCCTTTTCACAACTTTCACTTCCATGATAAAAAATTTCATTTTCTCACACATGATTGTAATTGAAGTTAGGATTACTGTATAACAAGACTGCATTTTACTATAAGAATACAGTTGCACTACATTTTTGTTTAGCAACATGTATTTCACGAGATATTTTACTATAATTATCATAAAACATCTATATCTTTTTTTCTATAATGGCATATAATAATAAAAGTGATTTAATGTATTTGATTCGTCAATAATCTAGATTCTGGGAAACATGTTTATGGTACAATTTAGATATTACTTTTGTCTTTTAAATTATATAATTTAGAAGAATTTTTTTTTTTAATTACACAGTTCAAAAATACTTTTTATTTCTGAGAATAAGTTCTGAATTGTACCATGCAAAAACAGAACTTTCTTTTATGTGGGTTTAAAGAGAATGTTATGGGAGTGTAGAAAGAAAAAGGTAAGTTGGGTCATATACTCACATCCAGTCCAAATTTGTCACAGTGAAAACAAAAAAATAAGGTAGAGTCATGGAAGCTGGTAAAAGTTTAAAACATTTGCTAACAATTATTGAATGATACTATTTAACTATCAGCCTATTAAGAGATATGAACTAAAGTAAATTTTTAAATATTTAAAAGAAACTAGAGAAAATACATACCTTTTCCTTAGTTTAACAAAAGTTTGATTAAATTTTAAAAACTTTTAATAAAAAAAATATAAAAGAATAATTTGTATAATTTTTTACTATTATATATTGTAAAAAATTATTTAAATTAAAAATTATAATTATTAAAAAGATAAAATATTAAAATAGTTATTTTAATTAATAAAATAACTTAATTTATATTAATGGTTAATTAAAAAAATAAAAATGTAATCATTTTAATTTAAAATAATAATTACTTAAAAAGTAAAATTTTTTAAATCCACAAGGACAAAGATTATTTTTCTTTTACGAATTCTAAATTTCATTCATTTGCATTTATAAACATTATATTCTTTTAACTATTATACATACATACATATATATATATATATATATATATATATATATATATATATATATATATATATATATATATATATGGGTTTGTTAACGCGCGTACGTCTATTTTTCAGTTGATACATTTTAACAATGTGTATCGGATTATAGTAGACAAAAATACCCTCATATATTATGATTCTAAGTTTTAAAGTCAAAGATATTTAAATAATTTTCATTCTCAAAACCAAAAAAAATAAAGAAACCCCCAAATCCTTACTCACATCTCTCATTTCTCTCAATTCTTTCTCTTTCATCTCTCTTTCTCCAACCTTTTCTCTATCATCCTATGGTAGATCCAACTGAAAAAAAAATTAGAAATACTCGTCATTAAACAATTTACCTTTGTAAAGAGTTGAGTCATTGGTATATTTGCCTTCAGGCAAAGGTTCATTCATGATCTCTTCAATTTCATCATCTTCACCAACCTCTCTAATTTCATTATCTGCTGATGTTGAATAGTCATCTCTTCAAAAACCTTCATGCCAGTTACCAATTCCTTTTGATCTCATCATGGTTGTGAAAATTAGATAAAATTAAATAAGACAAAAATTATAAAATGAAAACTCATTATAAAATCATTTTTTGTAAGAAATTGTTTAATAGCGAGTGTTTCTAGACAAAAATTATAAAAAGAAAACTCATTATAAAATCATTTTTTTGTAAGAAATTGCTTAAGAGTCAGTGTTTCTGATTTTTTTTTTAATTGGGACTATAGTAGAGATGACAGAGAAAAGGTTGGAGTGAAATAGATGAAATAGGAAGGATTGAGAGGAATAAGAGAGGTGAATAAGGGTTTGATTTTTTTTTTTTAGTTTTGAGAATGAAAGTTATTTAAATATCCTTGACTTTAAAACTTAGAAACCATAATATATGAGGGTATTTTTGTCTACTATAATCCGGTACACATTGTTAAAATGTATCAACTGAAAAACAGGCATACGCGCGTTAACAAACCCCATATATATATATATATATATATATATATGTGTGTGTGTGTGTGTGTGTGTGTGTGTGGTGATCTTTCCATAGAGTAGATAATAATAAAAGATTTAAAGAATAATTATGATGTATTATTTCAAGGAATAGAGTACCATATATATGCATACAAGGATCCTATAATCCTTCATCTATTTTATTAAAGGAAAGACATATGCACAAATCTGCACAAATTATAATAATATAAAAAATATAACTAAGATAATATTTGATTGCCTAATATCCTTTAATAGAATATTTCACATATCTTAACACCCCCACTCAAGTTGGTGCATGGATATCACACATTCCCAACTTGAACAAAGACTCATCAAACAATCTTCTTGACACTCCTTTGGTGAGAACATCAGCCAACTGTAACTCTGATCTTACAAAAGGAAATGAAATTATTCTAGCTTCAATCTTCTCTTTGATGAAATGTCTATCAATCTCCACATGCTTTGTTCTATCATGTTGAATAGGATTATTAGCAATTGCAATAGCCGAAGTATTGTCATAGTACAAACTCATAGCTTCATTTGGTTTAAATCCCAAATTTGATAGCATATTTTTAATCCACAAAAGTTTACATACACCTAGTGCCATGCCTCTGAATTCTGCTTCAGCACTAGATCTTGCTACTACAGGTTGTTTTTTACTCCTCCAAGTTACAAGATTCCCTCCTACAAAAGTAAAGTATCCAAAGGTAGATCTTCTATCATCTTTTGAACCTGTCCAATCTGCATCAGTGTACCCTTCTACCTTTAAGTTTCCATTATTTGAGAACAAAATTCCTTTTCCAGGAGCAGATTTCAAATATCTCAAAATTCCTTCAATAGCATCCATATGAAGCTTTCGTGGGTCATGCATAAATTGACTAACAACATTCACTGCATAGGTGATATCTGGATGTGTATGACATAAATAAATTAATTTTCCTACCAGCCTTTGATATCTTCCTCTGTCTATGCTTGCTGAATTTGAGCATTGAAAGAGTTTATGATTTTGTTCAATTGGTGTATCAACTGGTTTACTCACAAGCAGCCCAGTTTCCGATAGTAAATCAATAGTATATTTTCTTTGACATAAAAAGTTATCATGTTTTGATCTAGCTACTTCAATACCCAAAAAATATCTGAGGTTTCCAAGTTGTTTCATCTCAAATTCAGATGCAAGGTATTGGTGTAAACTAGAAATCTCATCTGGGTCATTTCCTGTAACAATCATGTCATCAACATATATAATCAAAGCTGTAATTTTTCCTTTTCCTCTCTTAAAAAAAATAATGTGTGATCAGAGTTACTTGCTCTATAGCCAAAAGCCTTCATAGACTTGGTAAACTTTCCAAACCATGCTCTTGGGGATTGTTTTAATCCATATAAAGCCTTCTTTAATTTGCAAACCTTCATTCCAATTGAATCTGTCATGCCTGGTGGAGAATCCATATAAATTTCTTCTGAAATTTCTCCATATAGGAAAGAAATTTTCACATCAAATTGCAGAAGAGGTCAATCTTGGTTTGCAGCTAGCGACAAAAGTATTCTCATAGTATTGAGCTTGGCTACTGGTGCAAACGTCTCTTGGTAATCTACACCATAAGACCGAGTGTAACCTTTAGCCACAAGTCATGCTTTATACCTCTCAATAGTTCCATCAGCTTTATGCTTAATTGTAAAGACTCATTTGCAGCCTACAGTTTTCTTCCCTATTGGTAAGGACACAAGATCCCAAGTGTTGTTTTTTTCTAAAGCTGCCATCTCCTCAACCATTGTTCGGTCCATCTAGGATATGCCAAAGCTTCCTGTACATTACTAGGAATAAAAATTGAAGATAATTGAGATACAAATGATGTATATGACTGGGATAACCTGTGAGATGACACATATTTACTAATGGGATATTTAACTTTGGCTTGCAGGTCTGGTTCATATTTAGCCGGAGGTTGACCACAGTTAGAACGAGGTGGAAGAATATATTGAACAATAATAGACTCAGTGTTTGGTGTGTTGGTGGTCTCATGCAAAGAAGAATCAATTCCATGATCAATTTGATCTAAATTAGTATTATCAGAGATAGGATCAGAAGGTACCTCTGAAGAGTCAAGCTGAACCAGTGGAGAAGATTGAGTCAATTGGTTATGATCAGAACACACTGTATTATCCAGAAAAGAAGTGTCCATATTTAGGATTGACTCACTTGCTGCAGAATGATCCTCACAATATAATATATTTTTATAATCAAACATACTAACATCATGATTGTGCACTTCACTTTCATTGCCTCCCTGAAGTGGAGAATCAACATAAAAAAATTCATGCTCATTAAATGTCACATCCATAGAAATATAAAATATCTTTGATGGTGGATGGTAAGCACAATAACCCTTTTGAGTTGATTCATACCCAACAAAAACACATTTGATCGCTCGTTCTTCAAGCTTTGTACGTTGATGTGGGTGTAAGTGAACATATATAACACATCCAAAAATATGAGGTGGTAAATAAACTATGGGAGGAAGCATACAATGATCAAACAACACATCAAAAGGTCTTCGAAAGCATGGGGACCCAATGTATACACTTTTAAAAACGGTTACTAAACTGAAAATTCCCTCCTAACATGGAGACCAATTAAGGATTTAAGCCTAAAAGAAATATTCAACTATTTACAAATGTACTATTGATTCTTTTTTATAATATCAAAATTTTAAAAAGTATTACTTTGAAAATAATAACACTATAATAAATTACATTACTATATTATAATTTTTTTTAATAAAAAGTTAATTATAAAATGAAATATAAATTACTTTTACAATTTTATTGTAAATAACTGCTATTTATTTTACAAGTAATTATTTTTGTTTATAAAATAATTATTTTAAAGGTAAAAAAATGACGACAAGTAAAATCTATTTATCATAATAAATTAATAGATAACATTTTCGTAATAAAAACTACAAATATTATGACTAATGAAAACAAATTACATTATAAGTAAAGAAATGATATTTTTTGTAAATAAAAGTAATACTTCTTATGATATGATTGATAAAAAGAAAATCTATCATATACAAGTTTTTCAATTTTTGAAATTGTAAATTTGTTTGGTTGTTCTTTTGAGTAATTTAAAGTGATGCTAAATCACGTTTCATTGGCCATTTTTTCATGTTTGGTGTGGAAGTCACATACATTCTCAACTTTTGGTACTTTATAGTAATTTTTTTAACAATTGTCATTCACAGAGTATGATACTGGATTTATTTTCTATCTTTTGTTGAATATTTATCATAGTTCCATAGAAAATTTGATAAGTTAATTTTTTTCCGTGTTTCAATCGATTACGATGAATTGGATTGGATTTTGCGGTTTTTTCTTCTGTAGTGCCTCATCGTGACATGAGTGTGAAAGGCAAAATTCGTTTTTTTAGAACTTTTAGAAGGGCTAAAATAATTTATTTTGGCTTTTTGGCACCATATTGTAGGGTGGATCTTGAAAACGTGATAACTTATTCTTCAGTATATTTTTTCCTGTTGTAAGAACTTATCCTTCTCTATACTTTTTTTTCCTTTTTCTATGTTTCTATCTCTATTATTTCTAGATACCTTTCTGTATTTTTTTCCTCCCAGTTTCTTTATATGACAGAGTGCGTATTTTTATACTCATATTACAATATTATAATAATTTTGCCTTGAATTAATTGACAATAAAACATGGAATGAAATGGTCTTGCTTTCAATATATTTCAAATCAAATTAGATAATATCTAAGACATTAATTATAATTATTGTCAGAAATTTTGTCAATTTTTTATGATCATATCTTTATCTTCACTACAAAAATAAATAATTTTAGGAGAATATAACTTATAATATCTAAGATATTATTTCCAATTATCATTAAGAATATAGTTTATAATTATTAAGATAATATTAATCTAAATTGTGATCCTATTAAAAGCATACCTCTATCTAAAAATCAATGTTTCAAAAATATTTGCTACTTATGTGTCTTGTGAGGGGTATCAAAAACAAGGAGAAAGCAAAGAGAGGATCAAGATATACATTATATACATTTTTATGAAAAAAATTCTTTTATTTTTATTTTTTATTTTTATTTACTTACTCGAATGAAATTGGTTATTGACAATAATACTCACCCACACTTTTCAAACCAACAATCCCTTTTATGAATCCAAATCACATTCACATTCACACGAACACACGTTACCATAATAAGTAATATCAGCAATATATCAATCTTTTGAAACCTACCATCACACCAAGAACCTTTTCCATGTCTCACACAGATGAAAAAAACTACACCATATATAACTTCCCCTTTTCTACTACCTTACACAGGCAAAAATGATCTCTTTCCACTCAACACCATAACCTCCACTACCTAACATAAGTAAAAAATGATCCTTTCTAATTCAAACGGTGCCTTTCTAATTAAATGTATCATACTTTTTCTTCAAAAGAAAATGTGGATTATGGTTAATAATCAAAACAGCGTCATTTTATTTGGATTTTTTTCCAACATTGAACCAGTTTTCAAACTATATTTCAACGGTCTAACAATATAATATTATAAGCACTGCATAAATTATAAGGAACTTGGAAACAATGAAAAAGATTAATTGGAATGCACTCACTCAAGAATTTTCAGCATCACTAATAAAATAAGCATGCATAACTTTTTTTAAATTTTCTTAAAACAATCTTCCAGAAACCACTGCACAAAGAAAAAGATAATATTCTAGAAGCCGTGTTCTTAATATTTCATTCGTCACTTTATTTTCAAAAGCATGGGTCAATGTTCATAAATCCAGCGACTGATTTTTTTTCCAGCGTCATGCACCAATTATTATTTATTTTAACAAAACTTTAATGACCAAAACAAGGGATAAATATAAAGCACCAATGGACTACAAAGAGACATGACGTCAAAACAATTCATGCATATTAAAAAATATGTAGTAATCATACCATGATTTATACAAACAAAGACTGAGATTTAGCTCTCCTTACAGAAACATACCATAATTTATAGAAACCAAAACTAAGATTTAGCTCTCCTTATAGAAACATGGATTATGCATAATCAAAATTTATGACTACCAACTCATAACAAGAAATTATAATCATCTGTGCTTCACTTTATACCTCTATATAACTTATCTTTTATTTTAATTAATAATATCTAGTCCTTCATTCTCTATATCCTTCATTTTTTCAAGGTCTTACAATCTCTCTACCTAAACACAACGAGCCCCACACCCAAATATAGGAGTAGCTTCGCATAACAATACCCAAGTGCAGACATTTTTTTTGAAAAAAAAAGAAGAAAATTTGAAGCTCGGCACAATAATATAAAGAAACTCATAAGAGTCGAGCAAACTTTTGGTAAAATGGCCAATTCATTAGTAAACCGTGTAACTCCGCCTAAACCAAATTGTTGAGCTTTGAGTTTATGTTTTTACCCAGTCCAATAGACATATTAAACTCTAATCTACATTCACTAGTGTAGAATCGACTTATAATGTCACCTATTAGATATCAATTAGAGGGGCCAACGATGTAAATTATTGACCGGTGGCAATTGCGTAAAATAAGTGAAGCCTGTAGACGTCTGTTAGGGGGAGATGTCTATAATACTATAGACGTCGGTGCCCCTAGAACCTAACGTCTCTATGCTGACAGGTTAGTGAAAAGTCATTTCTTTTCGTCATATAGACATCGGTACCCCTCCTTCTTGACGTCTATAGTTTGATAGGTAGGTGAAAAGTTAATTTTTTCCGCCATTTAGACGTCGGTGCCCACCCGACCCGACGTCTATAGTTTGACAGGTAGGTGAAAATTTAATCTTTTCTGCCATCTAGACATCTGTTCCCGCCTGAACGACGTTTATAGTCTGACCAGGTATGTGAAAAGTCATTCGATTATAAACATCAGTTTTGTGGGCAATTGACGTGTAGATTCTTGTTAAATTTTCGTTGCGAACCAGCAGTTTGTGAACCATTAGTTTGATTGTCTTCCTTTGCCTTTTGTCTCTGTTGCATTGCATTTCCAAGTGCGTTTGATTAAAGTAGTTTTTACTCCAATTAAAGTAATCTTTGATATATTATCTTTCATTTGAACCGATTAAAATGAGTTTTCGTTGTGTTTTGGTATAGTTTTTCTTGTCTTTGGGTAGCGTAGTGCACCTTCTCCCTTTGCTAGTTTCCACGTAAGAAAAACTTGCGTCTTTTGGATCTCTTATGGCATTCCAACCTAAAGTCGAATTTGGGCCCTTGCATAATGCCATTCCCACTGTCAATGAAGAAGAATACGGTGAGAATGGCGGTCGGAATGGACCTAGGCAAGGACCGAGGTTCTTCTTTGGGTTGAAATGTCATAAGAGATGCAAAAGACACAATTTTTTCTTACGAGGAAACTAGCGAAGGAAGGAGGTGCAACTACGCTACCCAAAGACACGAGAAAAACTGCACCAAAACACAACGAACACTTCATAGACGTCGGTTAATGTATTGACCGACGTCTATAGTACCCTTAGACGTTAGTTAGTGCAATGTCGGACGTCTTTATAGACGTCGAACGTGTCATCGAACCAACGTCTATAGTGCCCTTAGACATCATTTAGTGCAATGTCTGACGTCTTTATAGATGTCGCACTTGACACTAAACTGACATCTATAACGACGTTGCCCATGCAGAAAATTGACGTCCCATTTACGTTACCTATATATACGTCGGGTTGGTAGGTGACGTTAAAAGCCCAAAATAACTGATGTCTAAAGTCCATTATGCACTAATGACTTATTTGGATCATATTTATATATTATAACTAAATCTCAGTAGTTTGTCATAATCGTTATTATTTATTATTTTGTAATTATTTATTAGACTATTATTATTCTTACACGAACATAAATTTATGATTCATGTTGATCCTATAAATATAACTATAATATTTTTCAAAGAGTACTCACATTATAATCACTCTCACTCTCATTTATAGATGATAACTCTCTTATTGACTTAATTGGAAAGTCTTTGTAGGTAAATCTTTTTTTTTCATCTAAGAGGAAACCCTTTTTAAACAAAAAAAAACAATCAAATTATCACCTATTCACAAAGTCTACCCACAAAGTCTATGCTTAAAATCCGAAAAAAATCAAATTTTCTTATAATAAGATAAAATGGATAGATGTATAAAAATAAATTAGAGAGACTGAGTACTTATAAGGAATTGGTTGTTCATATAATAAACCCTAATAACAGGATCCACTCTCGTCTTATCCGAATTGGTTTAACCCTGTATCACAACATCATCTTTTTGAACTCAAAATTTGAAGTATAATGTTTATGAGTTTAATGTGAGATTTTAACTTATGTTTGCATATTATATTGTGACCATGTCTTTGTCTAGTACTATAGTTTTCAAATATTCACACCATGTTATTTATTTATTCGTTTGTCATTGAAATTGACCATTATTATTGGTCTAGGTCATCAAAAAATAAAATTATACTCAGCAACTTTAAAATAGAGCAATCATTCAAAAAATTATAATGCACCGCTACCTGCCTCATACTTAATCTACTATTATATAGCTGCATCACACTTTGCAGTTATATTGTATTTTACTGCAAAGTCAATTTCTTTTTGTCCTATACAATATGGTGTTAGATTATTTATTGATTAGTTAGCCACCGAAATTGACCATTATTATTAGTTCACTAGAAATCAAGAAAAAATTATTAAATTCAGCAACCTGAACTAAAACAATTACGAGTTGTTCATAAGAGACCATATCAACACTAAACCTAGACGTAATGTTTTATAAATATTTATTTATTTTATATCCCACTTAACTTTTTTTATTTTATTCAATACTGTACTTTCAATTTATATTTTGATTCTTAATAATTTGTACTTATTTTGTTAGAAGATTATTATGAGCCATTAGAACTATGGAGTACATATTGTATTGAGGTGGGTATACGGTTGAAGGTGCTCATGGATGACTAGTTTAAGTGCAATTTATACAGTAAGAAATTATGTACAATAAAATTAACATATGAACGTAAGTATTACTTCCATCGTAACGAAGAGAGGTTCAGGGTATGAAAATCGATATGAAAGGAAATTGTTAGACGAGTAAATTCCTGGTATAGTAATTTCATAGTAAAGTAGATGCAGTTCAACGTGTAACTTACCGATATTAATGTACTAGACTATTTCCAGGATAATGTCTTATAGTTCTAGAAATCGTATACTTGGTCATCTGCAAAATATATTATTTCATTATCACTTTTGTCTCTTTTAGAGTTGTAGGAATACTCAACACTTATTACTTGAAGATGTTCACCAACCCTAATGCAAAGAAATAGCTTATTGACATTATTTCAATTGCTCTGCACCTAGTCAAAGGCATAAGCTTCACTTCAAATCTCACAGTTTCATTCATACTCTCTCTTCCCTATTGTTATCATGGCAGCAGAAATGGTTACCGGTGCTCTTGTTTCTAATTTCGTCGACAGGACTATTGACACTTTGGCTTCCCGTTTTGCTCACATATTTCGTGCAAGAAAACACCATAAGAAGCAACTCAGCAACTTGAAGATGAAGCTGCTAGCCATTGATGTTGTGGCTTTTGATGCAGAACAAAAGCAGTTCATAGATCCACGTGTCAAAGATTGGCTTCTCAGGGCCAAAGATGCTGTGTTTGATGCAGAGGATCTATTAGATGAAATAGATTATGAACTCTCTAAGAGCCAAAAGGAAGCCGAGTCTCAGAGTGCTACTAAAAAGGTGTGGAATTCACTCAAATCTTCTTTTGTCAGTTTCTTTGAAAATGAAATTGAATCCATGATGGAACAAGTCATTGAGGACCTAGAAGATCTTGCAAACGAAAGCAATATTCTGGGTTTGAAAAAGGGTGGTGGTGTTGGGGTTGGATCAGTATCCGGTAGTAAATTAACACATACATCTTTGCCAAATGACAGTGTTATCTATGGCAGAGATGATGACAAAGCATTTGTCTTTAACTGGCTCACATCGGACACTCACAGCAACCTATCTATACTTTCTATTGTGGGCATGGGTGGGTTGGGTAAGACCTCTCTTGCCCAACATGTATTCAACGACCCAAGGCTTGAAGAAGCTAACTTTGATACTAAAGTTTGGGTCAGTGTTCCCCAGGAATTTGATGTTCTCAAAGTATCAAGAGCAATTCTTGACACAATAATTGGTTCCACTTATCATAGCATGCAGCAGGAAGTAATTCAGAAAAGACTAAAAGAAGAACTTATGGGAAAGAAATTTCTTCTCGTTTTGGATGATGTTTGGAACGAAAGACCATCTAAATGGGAAGATGTGCAGAAGCCCCTAGTTTTCGGAGGCCAAGGCAGTAGAATTCTTGTCACTACACGGAGTGAGAAGGTTGCTGATATCATGCGATCAGAAAAGCGCCTCCTGCAGGTATTAGAAGATGATTATTGTTGGGACTTGTTCGCAAAGCATGCATTCCAAAATGCTAATCCCCAACCAGACTCAGACTTCATAGAGATTGGGAAGAAGATAGTTGAAAAATGTAATGGACTTCCTTTAGCCTTAAAAACTATGGGAAGTCTATTATACAATAAATCATCCTTTTCGGAATGGAAAAGTATTATGAAGAGTGAAATATGGGATTTTTCAGAAAATGAAAGTGATATACTCCCTGCTTTAAAACTGAGCTATTTCCACCTTCCTTCTCATCTGAAGAAATGCTTTGCTTTTTGTGCCTTATTTCCCAAAGGTGATTGGTTTGACAAGGAGTGGTTAATTCAATTGTGGATGGCTCAAAATTTCCTAGAAAACCCTCTACAGAAAAAGAGTCCTGAAGAAGTTGGTGAAGAATATTGCAATGATCTATTATCTTGGTCCTTCTTTCAACCGTCGAGCAACGAAAAGTATTTTATGATGCATGACCTTCTAAATGATTTGGCAAAATACGTGTGTGAAAACATATGCATCAGGTTAGGAGTTGATGAACCAAAAGGTATACCCAAAACAACCCGTCATTGTTCATTTCCATACTCTAAATTAGGTTTTGATGGGTTTGGGAGTTCGATTGATACTCAAAAGTTGCATACATTTACGCCAACAACACGGATTTGGTATTGGGATTGCAAGATGTCCATAGATGACTTGTTCTCCAGATTTAAGTTCATACGTGTCTTATCTTTGTCTCATTGTGATAGCCTTACGAAGGTGCCTAAATCTGTAGGAAATCTTAAGCATCTTCGTTCATTAGATCTATCCCGGACTCAAATAGAAAAACTACCTGACTCAATAAGTTTACTCTACAAGTTGCAAATACTGCTGCTGAACTATTGTAAAAACTTAAAGGAGCTTCCCTCGTGTTTATATCAACTCGACAATTTGCGTCGTCTTGATTTAGAAGGTAGTGGAGTGCAAAATGTGGTAGCACATTTGGGAAAGGTGAAGAATCTTCAAGTAGCGATGAGTTCATTTCATGTTGAGAAAATTAAGGAAAACAATTTTCAGCAATTAGGAGAACTCGATCTTCATGGAAGTCTAACAATTGATGATCTGCAGAATATTGAGAATCCCTTCTATGCATTAGAAGTAGATTTGAAGAACAAACCACACCTTGAGGAGCTACTGTTAGAATGGAATTTCATTGGCAGCTCCTCTGTTGATTCAGAAAAAGCTGAGGATGTAATTGAGAATCTACGTCCTTCAAAATATTTGAAGAAGTTGTCAATAAAGAACTATATTGGTAAACAATTTCCAGATTGGTTACTTCATAATTCATTACCGAATTTGGTGTGGTTAAAGTTGGAAGGATGTGAATCTTGCCAACGTTTACCTCCACTTGGATTTTTTCTATTTCTCAAGTACTTGACCATTGCAAGACTTGATGAGATAGTTAGTATTGGTGCTGATTTTCATGGGAACAACTCTTCTTCATTTAAATCCCTTCAAGAATTGTATTTCTATGATATGAGGCAATGGGAAAAGTGGGACTGCCAAGCTGTGACAGGTGCTTTTCCATGTCTACAATACTTTTCAATTAGAAATTGTCCCAAGCTGAAAGGACACCTGCCAAAGTTTGTTGCTTTAAAAACTCTAAGAGTGATTCACTGCCAACAACTTGAAGAGTTGTCTGTTTGTTCAGCTCCAGAGTCAATAAGTGATGACTGTGTCTCTCTAAGGATCTTTCAACTGGATTTCTTTCCAACACTCAGGGACCTTACACTCCGTGGGTTTCCTAATCTACAGATGATTTCACAGACTTATGATCAAAATCATCTCGAGTATCTGAAAATCGAAGAGTGCCCTAAATTAGAATCATTGCCTGCAAACATGCATATGCTGCTTCCATCTCTCAGAGAGCTACACATAAAAGAGTGTCCAAGACTTGAGTCGTTCTCTGACGGAGGTTTGCCATTAAATCTAAAATTCATCAGACTGGATTATTGCTTTAGACTTGTTGGCTCACTGAAAAGAGTTTTAGAAGATCATCCTTCTTTGTTGAAAACTTTAATGATTGGAAAAGTGGAGGCTGAATGTTTTCCTGATGAAGGTTTACTTCCACTCTGTCTTAGTGAACTAAGAATATATGATTGTCGAAATCTAAAAAAACTGAACTACAAGGGTCTCTTAGAACTCTCATCTCTTGAAACACTGTGTCTTTGGAAATGTCCCAACCTCGAATGCTTACCAGAGGAGGGTCTTCCCAAATCAATTTCACGTCTTGGAATAGAGAAGTGTCCTTTGCTGGAACAACGTTACCACAAAGAAGGAGGCGAAGACTGGGAAAAGGTCTCTCACGTTCCACAGTTATTTATATATGAAAATGATTTTGTTTAATGGTAGGGATAGTTTAATAGCGGTGTATGAAACTACTTTTCCTGTTGGTAGTCCTGTCTTGTAACAAATTACACTCCATGAAATTTTTTTAACACTATAATTATTAAGCCTCTATCTCTTTATTGATTATTAGGTTTTGAAGAAATTCTGATATACCAAATGTATTTACTATAAACTAAAGTCTACTTATCACTTTTATTTTAACCACCCAATTGAATGCAATAATGCTAAAGCTTAAATAAATTTCAAGTTTCTAATATTATTTTTCTAAATGAAATACATAATATATTATTAAAATAAATTTAACTCCATGAAAATATATTTGTTTGTATTTTTCTTTCACATTACATTGAGTCTTTAGACGTACTTTTTAAATTTTTTTTTTTTTACCTAATTGTTATAGTAACATCTATATATATATATATATATATATATATATATATATATATATTTTCTATAATGGAATATAATAATAGAAGTTATTTAATGTATGTGATTCTTCAATAATCTAGATTTTGTGAAACATGTTTATGGTACAATTTAGATATTACTTTTGTCTTTTGAATTATATAATTTAGAAGACATTTTTTGTATTTTTAACTACACAGTTCGAAAATACTTTTTATTTCTGAGAATAAGTTCTGAACTGTACATGCAAAAACAGAACTTTCTTTTATGTGGGTTTAAAGAGAATGTTATGGGAGTGTAGAAAAAAAAAGGTAAGTTGGGTCATATACTCACATCCAGTCCAAATTTGTCACAGTGAAAACAAAAAATAAGGTAGAGTCATGGAAGCTGGTAAAAGTTTAAAACATTTGCTAACAATTATTAAATGATACTATTTAACTATCAGCCTATTAAGAGATATGATCTAAAGTAAATTTTAAATATTTAAAAGAAACTAGAGAAAATACATACCTTTTCCTTATTTTAACAAAAGTTTTATTAAATTTAAAATAATTTTAATAAATAAATATAAAAGAATAATTCGTATAATTTTTTACTATTGTATAATTTTTTCTTGTAAAAAATTATTTAAATTTAAAAATGTAATTATTAAAAAGATAAAATATTAAAATAGTTACTTTAATTAATAATATAACTTAATTTATATTAATGGTTAATTAAAAAAATAAAAATGTAATTATTTTAATTTTAAATAATAATTACTTAAAAAGTAAATTTTTTTAAAAACATATATATACACGAAAAAATAAATCCACTCTACGGACATAGATTATATATATATATATATATGAAAGTGGATAAAGACATATGGATAACTATTATCGTAACATAATAGTGATAAAAGAAATATTCAATTGTTTACAAATGTACTATTGATTCTTTCTTATAATATCAAAATTTTAAAAGTATTATTTTGAAAATAATAACAATATAATAAATTACATTACTACATTATAATTTTTTTATAAAAAATTAATTATAAAATGAAATATAAATTACTTTTACAATTTTATTGTAAATAACTTTTATTTATTTTACAAGTAATTATTTTTGTTTATAAAATAATTATTTTAAAGGTGAAAAAAATGACGACAAGTAAAATCTATTTATCATAATAAATTAAAAGATAACATTTTCGTAATAAAAACTAGAAATATTATGACTAATGAAAACATATTACATTATAAGTAAAGAAATGATATTTTTTTAAAATAAAAGTAATACTTCTAATGATATGACTGATTAAAAGAAATCTATCATATAGAAGTTCTTCAATTGTTTGGAATTGTAAATTTGTTTGGTTGTTCTTTTGAGTAATTTGAACTGATGCTAAATCACGTTTCATTGGTCATTTTTCCAAGTTTGTTCTCTGTGGCTTCATTTGAGCTAAGGTTCGTATGCTTTTGTTTTACCTTCTTCTGATATATTATTGTAATCCATTATGGCTTAGGATGACATGATTTTTTTTATAAGTAAATGTAAAATACTTTGTTTTTTCCAATAATTATTAAGAGTGCTATCTATATTATCCGACGTTTATATAAATATCCAATTTACATAATTTGACATCTATATAAATATATGACATATATATTTTGACGTTTATACAGACGTCTATCTATAAAAACTCGACATCCTATTAACGTTACTTAATAATCAGATAACATATATTAAAAAGCCTTTTATGCAGTAATAAACTTAAATGTTTCAATGGAATCAATTTTTATTTTTTTTTTTATGTTGGCTGATTGTGGCTAATTGTGCTTTTGCCCATATTTGTTTTACAATGATGTTTAGTAATTACGTTTTAAAATAAAGCACTTGTCGCATTTTTCATTTATCATACGTATGGCTGATGTAGCAGCATCACTGCCTGCCTGTGATATAAGTAAGCAATCATTGTTGATTACCAATTATTATTCTTTTAAAAAACTTTGAATTAGCATGGGCTGGTCTTTCCTAGTTCAAATTATTCATAAATTCAAATTATACAGAAATTAAAATTAATGTTATGCGCATAGACTTGTCTTTCCTGAAAGATTTTTCCAATAATGATTGACATTTTAATTGTGATTTCCTTGGTTCATTCTAAAACTTACGACACTACATATTTAAAAATGAGCAACATCTTGTTAGATGTATGCGTGAGGCTTTGTTAATAAATTTTTGTGTATGATCCAATGTGGGAAATTGATTTTTCCACCCAATGGTTTTTTCCTGTATCTCCATGAAAATGTTGAAAAATTCTAGAATACTCAAACTTTAGATTTGTGAATTGTAAAACCAGAACAATATGCAATATATCTATAAATTAAAAAAAAAGTATTCTAATATATTCTATATATTTATTCTAAATTATAAAATTTAGTTTACATTTTCAAATATGAAAATATGTTCTAGATTTTTTTCTTACATAATTCATAAATTTATTTTAATTGTATAATCTACTATTCATTTCTGAATTACACAATTTGAAAATTTGAAAACAGGTTCAATTCAAAATATAGTTATAAATTATGTAATAATGTATTTCATATGGTATAATCTAGAATATATTTTTGAATTATATAATTTATAATACATTTCTAGATATAAATATATATTTTAGATTGTCCAAACTAAAATACATTTATGAATTTTGGATTTATAATTTAAAATATATTCTTAAATTATTCAATCTAAAATATTTTCATTACATGGACAAATTGAATTTTTTTACACGCATAGAAATTATGGAGGTACTACAAGAAATTGTCATACCAAAGATTTGCAAGGTTTGGCATATAAGGTAATTCAATGGCTGCTGCATTATTTTCAGTGTTCTTTGTTTAAGTTTTCAGCTACTAACTTTTGTCTTTGTGTTTCCAATTATGTAATATATATTCTAAACATTCTGTTGTCAGTTTGTTTTATTACATTTATTTTTCTGATAATTAGCTTATTTTTAATTTTCTATAGGATAATGGCTTGATGAAGTTTTTGAACTGTATACCAAAATTTGTTAAGATAGTAAAAGTTGGTCAAAGGTATGGATTACAAAATGAGAAGAACATTGTGCCTATATATATATATATATATATATATATATATATATATATATATATATATATATATATATATATATATATAT